>NW_026893949.1:0-260130 GCF_032452875.1 Bos javanicus
TGATCAGTCACGTGATCAGTGCATGATCAGCCACGTGATCAGTGCTTGATCAGCCACATGATCAGTGCATGATCAGTCACGTGATCAGCGTACATGATGAGCCATGTGATCATTGCATGATCAGCCATGTGATCAGTGCATGATAGCCACGTGATCAGTGCATGATCAGTCATTGGATGAAGATCACATGATCAGTGTATGATCAGTGCCACGTGATCAGTGCATGATCAGGCACGTGATCAGTGCATGATCAGTCACGTGATCAGTGTATGATCAGCCACTGATCAGTGCATGATCAGCACGAGATCAGTGCATGATCAGCCACGTGATCAGTGCATGATCAGCCACGTGATCAGTGCATGACAGCCACGTGATCAGTGCATGATCAGCCACGTGATCAGTGCATGATCAGCCACGTGATCAGTGCATGATGCAGATGTGATCAGTGTATGATCAGCCACGAAGATCAGTGCATGATCAGCCATGAGATCAGTGCATGATCCACATTGATCAGTGCATGATCAGTCACGTGATCAGCATGATCAGCCACGTGATCAGTGCATGATCAGCCACGTGATCAGTGCATGATCAGGCACGTGATCAGTGCATGATCAGTCACGTGATCAGTGCATGATCAGTCACGTGACAGTATGATCAGCCACATCAGTGCATGATCAGCCACGTGATCAGTGCATCAGAGAGCGTGATCAGTGCATGATCAGTCAATGTGATCAGTGCATGATCAGCCACGTGATCAGTGCATGATCAGCCACGTGATCAGTGCATGATAGCCACGTGATCAGTGCATGATCAGCCGTGATCAGTGCATGATGAGCCACGTGATCAGTGCATGATAGCCACGTGATCAGTGCATGATAGTCACGTGATCAGTGCATGATCAGTCACGTGATTAGTGCATGATCAGCCACGTGATCAGTGCATGATCAGCCACGTGATCAGTGCATGATCAGCCGCTGATCCAGTGCATGATCAGTCACGTGATCAGTGTATGATCAGCCACGTGATCAGTGCATGATCAGCCACGTGATCAGTGCATGATAGCCACGTGATCAGTGCATGATCAGTCATGATCAGTGCATGATCAGCCACGTGATCAGTGCATGATCAGCCACGTGATCAGTGCATGATCACATGGTGATCAGTGCATGATCAGCCACGTGATCAGTGCATGATCAGCCACGTGATCAGTATGATCAGCCACGTGATCAGTGCATGATCAGCACACGTGATCAGTGCATGATCAGTCACGTGATCAGTGTATCAGCTTCGTGATCAGTGCATGATCAGCCACGTGATCAGCATGATCAGTCACGTGATCAGTGCATGATCAGCCACGTGATCAGTGCATGATAGCCACGTGATCAGTGCATGATCAGTCAATGATTGTGTGAATCAGCACATGATCAGTATGATCAGTGCATGATCAGTCACGTGATCAGCATGATCAGCCACGTGATCAGTGCATGATCAGCCACGTGATCAGTGCATGATCAGCCACGTGATCAGTGCATGATCAGTCACGTGAAATGCGTATGATCAGCCACGTGATCAGTGCATGATCAGCCACGTGATCAGTGCATGATCAGTCACGTGATCAGTGCATGATCATTCACGTGATCAGTGCATGATCAGCCACGTGATCAGTGCATGATGCCACGTAGATCAGTGCATGATCAGCCACGTGATCAGTGCATGATCAGCCACGTGATCAGTGCATGATCAGCACGTGATCAGTGCATGATCAGCCACGTGATCTGCATGATATGCCGTGATCACTGCATGATCAGCCACGTGATCAGTGCATGATCAGCCACGTGATCAGTGCATGATCAGCCACGTGATCAGTGCATGATAGTCACGTGATCAGTGCATGCTTCACTACGTGATCAGTGCATGATCAGCCATGTGATCAGTGTATGATCAGCCACGTGATCAGTGCATGATCAGCCACGTGATCAGTGCATGATCAGTCACGTGATCAGTGCATGATCATACGTGATCAGTGCATGATCCACGTGATCAGTGCATGATCAGCCACGTGATCAGTGCATGATCAGTCACGTGATCAGTGCATGATCAGTCAGATTTCAGTGCATGATCAGCCATGTGATCAGTGCATGATAGCCACGTGATCAGTGCATGATCAGCCACGTGATCAGTGCATGATCAGCCACGTGATCAGTGCATGATCAGTCACGTGATCAGTGCATGATCAGCTTCGTGATCAGTGCATGATCAGCCACGTGATCAGTGCATGATCAGGCACGTGATCAGTGCATGATCAGTCACGTGATCAGTGCATGATCAGCCACGTGATCAGTGCATGATCAGTCACGTGATCAGTGCATGATCAGTCACGTGATCAGTGCATGATCAGTCAGTGAAGTGCATGATCAGCCACGTGATCAGTGCATGATCACGTGATCAGTGCATGATCAGCCACGTGATCAGTGCATGATAGCCACGTGATCAGTGATCATCATCGTGATCAGTGCATGATCAGTCACGTGATCAGTGCATGATCAGCCACGTGATCAGTGCATGATCAGCCACGTGATCAGTGCATGATCAGTCACGTGATCAGTGCATGATCAGCACATGATGAGCAGTGCATGATGATCAATGTGATCAGTGCATGATCAGCCACGTGATCAGTGCATGATCAGCCACGTGATCAGTGCATGATCAGCCACAGTGATCAGTGTATGATCAGCCACGTGATCAGTGCATGATCAGCCACGTGATCAGTGCATGATCAGTCACGTGATCAGTGTATGATCAGCCACGTGATCAGTGCATGATCAGCCACGTGATCAGTGCATGATCAGTCACGTGATAGTGCATGATCATTCACGTGATCAGTGCATGATCAGCCACGTGATCAGTGCATGATCAGCCATGTGATCAGTGCATGCACAGTCACGTGATCAGTGCATGATCAGCTGTGATCAGTGCATGATCAGCCACGTGATCAGTGCATGATCAGCCACGTGATCAGTGCATGATCAGCCACGTGATCAGTGCATGATAGCCAGTGATCAGTGCATGATCAGTACGTGATCAGTGCATGATCAGCCACGTGATCAGTGCATGATCAGCCACGTGATCAGTGCATGATCAGTCACGTGATCAGTGCATGATCAGCCACGTGATCAGTGCATGATCATACGTGATCAGTGCATGATCAGTCACGTGATCAGTGCATGATCAGCCATGTGATCAGTGCATGATCAGCCACGTGATCAGTGCATGATCATCACGTGATCAGTGCATGATCAGTCACGTGATCAGTGCATGATCAGCCACGTGATCAGTGTATGATCAGCCACGTGATCAGTGCATGATCAGGCACGTGATCAGTGCATGATCAGTCACGTGATCAGTGTGATCAGCTTCGTGATCAGTGCATGATCAGCCACGTGATCAGTGCATGATCAGGCACGTGATCAGTGCATGATCATTCACGTGATCTGTGTGTATGACAGCCAGGATCAGTGCATGATCAGCCACGTGATCAGTGCATCAGCCACGTGATCAGTGCATGATCAGTCACGTGATCAGTATGATCAGCCACGTGATCAGTGCATGATCAGCCACGTGATCAGTGCATGATAGCCACGTGATCAGTGCATGATCAGTCACGGATCAGTGCATGATCAGCTTGATCAGTGCATGATCAGCCACGTGATCAGTGCATGATCAGCGCATATGATGAAGTGCATGATCATTCACGTGATCAGTGCATGATCAGTCATGATCAGTGTATCATTGGGCGTGATCAGTGCATGATCAGCCACGTGATCAGTGCATGATAGCCACGTGATCAATGATCAGTCACGTGATCAGTGTATGATCAGCCACGTGATCAGTGCATGATCAGCCACGTGATCAGTGCATGATAGCCACGATCAGTGTATGATCATCACCAGAGTGCATGATCAGCCAGTGACAGTGACAGCCAGCATCATGCATGATCAGCACGATGGCAGCAGCATCACATGATCAGCGTAGCCTCCGATCATCAGTGATGTGATCAGGTGATCAGTACTGCTTTCAGATTGCAGCATGATTCAGCCACGTGACAGTGCATGATGTCACGTGATCAGTGTGATCAGCCACGTGATCAGTGCATGATCAGCCACGTGATCAGTGCATGATCAGTCATGATCAGTGTACATCAGTCAGTGATCAGTGCATGATCAGCCACGTGATCAGTGCATGATCAGCCACTGAAGTGCATGATCAGTCACGTGATCAGTGTATGATCAGCCACGTGATCAGTGCATGATCAGGCACGTGATCAGTGCATGACAGTCCGTGATCAGTGTATGCCAGCCACGTGATCAGTGCATGATCAGTCACGTGATCAGTGCATGATAGCTCATGTGATCAGTGCATGACAGTCACGATCAGTGCATGATCAGTCACGTGATCAGTGCATGATCAGCCACGTGATCAGTGCATGATCAGCCACGTGATCAGTGCATGATCAGCCACGTGATCAGTGCATGATCAGCCACGTGATCAGTGCATGATCAGCATCGAGATCAGTGCATGATCATCAGTCACGTGATCAGTGCATGATCAGCCACGTGATCAGTGCATGATAGCCACGTGATCAGTGCATGATCAGTCAATAAGATGTGCATGATCAGCCACGTGATCAGTGCATGATCAGGTCATGTGATCAGTGCATGATCAATACGTGATCAGTGCATGATCAGCACGTGATCAGTGCATGATCAGCCAGTGATCAGTGCATGATCAGGCACGTGATCAGTGCATGATCAGTCACGTGATCAGTGTATGATCAGCCACGTGATCAGTGCATGATCAGCCACGTGATCAGTGCATGATCAGGCACGTGATCAGTGCATGATCATTCACGTGATCAGTGCATGACAGCCACGTGATCAGTGCATGATCAGCCACGTGATCAGTGCATGATCAGCCACGTGATCAGTGCATGATCAGCAC
This sequence comes from Bos javanicus, assembly GCF_032452875.1. Lineage (NCBI taxonomy): Eukaryota > Metazoa > Chordata > Mammalia > Artiodactyla > Bovidae > Bos > Bos javanicus. Next base: position 4,999 of record NW_026893949.1, read on the forward strand.
GTGATCAGTGCATGATCAGTCACGTGATCAGTGCATGATCAGTCACGTGATCAGTGCATGATCAGCCACGTGATCAGTGCATGATCAGCCACGTGATCAGTGCATGATCAGTACGTGATCAGTGCATGATCAGCCACGGATCAGTGCATGATCAGCCACGTGATCAGTGCATGATCAGTCACGTGATCAGTGCATGATCAGCCACGTGATCAGTGCATGATCAGCCACGTGATCAGTGCATGATCAGTCACGTGATCAGTGCATGATCAGCCATGTGATCAGTGCATGATAGCCACGTGATCAGTGCATGATCAGCCACGTGATCAGTGCATGTCAACACGATCAGTGCATGATCAGCCACGTGATCAGTGCATGATCAGCCACGTGATCAGTGCATGATCAGCCACGTGATCAGTGCATGATCAGTCACGTGATCAGTGCATGATCAGCACGTGATCAGTATGATCAGCCACGTGATCAGTGCATGATCAGCCACGTGATCAGTGCATGATCAGTCACGTGATCAGTGTATGATCAGCCACGTGATCAGTGCATGATCAGCCACGTGATCAGTGCATGGCACGTCCGTGTCAGTGTATGCATGATCAGCCACGTGATCAGTGCATGATCAGTCACGTGATCAGTGCATGATCAGCTGATCAGTGTATGATCAGCCACGTGATCAGTGCATGATAGCCACGTGATCAGTGCATGATCAGTACGTGATCAGTGCATGATCAGCCACGTGATCAGTGCATGATCAGTCACGTGATCAGTGCATGATCAGCCACGTGATCAGTGCATGATCAGCCACGTGATCAGTGCATGATCAGCCACGTGATCAGTGCATGATCAGTCACGTGATCAGTGCATGATCAGCCACGTGATCAGTGCATGATCAGCCACGTGATCAGTGCATGATCAGCCACGTGATCAATACTGCATGATCAGTCACGTGATCAGTGCATGATCAGCTTCTGGATCAGTGCATGATCAGCCACGTGATCAGTGCATGATAGCCACGTGATCAGTGCATGATCAGTCACGTGATCAGTTGCAGCCATGTGATCAGTGCATGATATAGCCACGTGATCAGTGCATGATCAGTCACGTGATCAGTGCATGATCAGTCACGTGATCAGTGCATGATCAGCCACGTGATCAGTGCATGATCAGCCACGTGATCAGTGCATGATCAGTCACGTGATCAGTGCATGATCAGTCACGATCAGTGTGATCAGCCAGATCAGTGCATGATCAGCCACGTGATCAGTGCATGATCAGCCACGTGATCAGTGCATGATCAGTCACGTGATCAGTGCATGACAGCCACGTGATCAGTGCATGATCAGCCACGTGATCAGTGCATGACAGTCACGTGATCAGTGCATGATCAGTCACGTGATCAGTGCATGATCAGTCACGTGATCAGTGCATGATAACTGATCATGTGATCAGTGCATGATCAGCCACGTGATCAGTGCATGATAGCCACGTGATCAGTGCATGATCAGTCACGTGATCAGTGCATGATCAGTCACGTGATCAGTGCATGATCAGCCACGTGATCAGTGCATGATCAGCCACGTGATCAGTGCATGATCAGCCATGATCAGTGCATGATCAGCCACGTGATCAGTGCATGATCAGCCACGTGATCAGTGATGATATGCAGTCACGTGATCAGTGCATGATAGCCACGTGATCAGTGCATGAAGCCACGTGATCAGTGCATGATCAGTCACGTGATCAGTGCATGATCAGCCACGTGATCAGTGCATGATCAGTCACGTGATCAGTGCATGATCAGCCACGTGATCAGTGCATGATAGCCACGTGATCAGTGCATGATCAGTACGTGATCAGTGCATGATCAGCCACGTGATCAGTGCATGATCAGCCACGTGATCAGTGCATGATCAGTCACGTGATCAGTGCATGATCAGCCACGTGATCAGTGCATGATCAGCCACGTGATCAGTGCATGATAGCCATGGATCAGTGCATGACAGCCACGTGATCAGTGCATGATCAGTCACGTGATCAGTGATGATAGCCATGATCAGTGCATGATCAGCCACGTGATCAGTGCATGATCAGTCACGTGATCAGTGCATGCACACAGATTGCCAGTGTGATCAGCCACGGATTGTCAGTGCATGATAGCCACGTGATCAGTGCATGATCAGCCACGTGATCAGTGCATGATCAGCCACGTGATCAGTGCATGATCAGCCACGTGATCAGTGCATGATCAGCCACGTGATCAGTGCATGATCAGCACGTGATCAGTGCATGATCAGCCACGTGATCAGTGCATGATCAGTACGTGATCAGTGCATGATCAGTCACGTGATCAGTGCATGATAGCCAGTGATCAGTGCATGATCAGCCACGTGATCAGTGCATGATCAGCCACGTGATCAGTGCATGATCAGTCACGTGATCAGTGCATGATCAGCCACGTGATCAGTGCATGATCAGCCACGTGATCAGTGCATGAGAGGCACGTGACAGTGCATGATCAGTCACGTGATCAGTGCATGATCAGCCACGTGATCAGTGCATGATCAGCCACGTGATCAGTGCATGATAGCCACGTGATCAGTGCATGATCAGCCACGTGATCAGTGCATGATCAGCCACGTGATCAGTGCATGATCAGCCACGTGATCAGTGCATGATCAGTCACGTGATCAGTGCATGATCAGCCACGTGATCAGTGCATGATCAGCCACGTGATCAGTGCATGATCAGGACGTGATCAGTGCATGATCAGTCACGTGATCAGTGCATGATAGCCACGTGATCAGTGCATGATCAGCCACGTGATCAGTGCATGATCAGCCACGTGATCAGTGCATGATCAGTCACGTGATCAGTGCATGATCACACGTGATCAGTGTGCGATAGTCGTGATCAGTGCATGATCAGCCACGTGATCAGTGCATGATCAGCCACGTGATCAGTGCATGATCAGGCACGTGATCAGTGCATGATCAGTCATGATCAGTGCATGATCAGCCACGTGATCAGTGCATGATCAGCCATGATCAGTGCATGATCAGTCACGTGATCAGTGCATGATCAGCCACGTGATCAGTGCATGATCAGCCACGTGATCAGTGCATGATCAGTCACGTGATCAGTGCATGATCAGTCACGTGATCAGTGCATGATCAGCCACGTGATCAGTGCATGATCAGCCACGTGATCAGTGCATGATCAGTCACGTGATCACTGTGCATGATCAGTCACGTGATCAGTGTATCAATCAGCTGCTGCGGATCAGCATGATCAGCCACGTGATCAGTGCATGATCAGCACGTGAAGTGCATGATCATTCACGTGATCAGTGCATGCAGCCACGTGATCAGTGCATGATCAGCCACGTGATCAGTGCATGATCAGCCACGTGATCAGTGCATGAGTCACGTGATCAGTGCATGATCAGCCACGTGATCAGTGCATGATCAGCCACGTGATCAGTGCATGATCAGCCACGTGATCAGTGCATGATCAGTCACGTGATCAGTGCATGATCAGCCACGTGATCAGTGCATGATCAGCCACGTGATCAGTGCATGATCGAAGGTACAGTGCATGATCAGTCACGTGATCAGTGCATGATCAGTCACGTGATCAGTGCATGATCAGCTTCGTGATCAGTGCATGATCAGCCACGATCAGTGCATGATCAGCCACGTGATCAGTGCATGATCAGTCACGTGATCAGTGCATCATCACGTGATCTGCATGATCAGCCACGTGATCAGTGCATGATAGCCACGTGATCAGTGTATGATCATACCACGATCAGTGCATGATCAGCCACGTGATCAGTGCATGATAGCCACGTGATCAGTGCATGATCAGCCAGTGATCAGTGCATGATCAGTCACGTGATCAGTGCATGATCAGCCACGTGATCAGTGCATGATCAGCCATGATCAGTGCATGATCAGCCACGTGATCAGTGCATGATCAGTCACGTGATCAGTGCATGATCAGCCACGTGATCAGTGCATGATCAGCCACGTGATCAGTGCATAGCCACGTGATCAGTGCATGATCAGTCACGTGATCAGTGCATGATCAGCCAGATCAGTGCATGATCAGCACGTGATCATCAGTGCATGATCATTGTGATCAGTGTATGATCACGTGATCAGTGCATGATCAGCCACGTGATCAGTGCATGATCAGCCACGTGATCAGTGCATGATCAGCCACGTGATCAGTGCATGATCAGCCACGTGATCAGTGCATGATCAGCCACGTGATCAGTGCATGATCAGCCACGATCAGTGCATGATCAGTCACGTGATCAGTGCATGATCAGCCACGTGATCAGTGCATGATAGCCACGTGATCAGTGCATGATCAGTCACGTGATCAGTGCATGATCAGCCACGTGATCAGTGCATGATCAGCCACGTGATCAGCATGTCATAGTCACGTGATCAGTGCATGATCAGCCACGTGATCAGTGCATGATCAGCCACGTGATCAGTGCATGATCAGCCACGTGATCAGTGCATGATCAGTCACGTGATCAGTGTATGATCAGCCACGTGATCAGTGCATGATCAGCCACGTGATCAGTGCATGATCAGCCACGTGATCAGTGCATGATCAGTCACGTGATCAGTGCATGATCAGCCACGTGATCAGTGCATGATCAGCCACGTGATCAGTGCATGATCAGCCACGTGATCAGTGCATGATCAGTCACGTGATCAGTGCATGATCAGCCACGTGATCAGTGCATGATCAGCCACGTGATCAGTGCATGATCAGCCACGTGATCAGTGCATGATCAGCCACGTGATCAGTGCATGATCAGCCACGTGATCAGTGCATGATAGCCACGTGATCAGTGCATGATATCAGTTAGTGATCAGTGCATGATCAGTCACGTGATCAGTGCATGATCAGCCACGTGATCAGTGCATGATCAGCCACGTGATCAGTGCATGATCAGCCACGTGATCAGTGCATGATCAGTCACGTGATCAGTGTATCATCAGCGTGATCAGTGCATGATCAGCCACGTGATCAGTGCATGATCAGCCACGTGATCTGTCGTGATGAGCCATCACGTGATCAGTGTATGATCAGCCACATGATCAGTGCATGATCAGCCACGTGATCAGTGCATGATAGCCACGTGATCAGTGCATGATCAGCCACGTGATCAGTGCATGATCAGCACGTGATCAGTGCATGATCAGCCACGTGATCAGTATGATCGTTTGATCAGTGCATGATCAGCCACGTGATCAGTGCATGATCAGCACGTGATCAGTGCATGATCAGCCACGTTCAGTGCATGATCAGCCACGTGATCAGTGCATGATCAGACAGCAGGTGATCAGTGCATGATCAGTCACGTGATCAGTGCATGATCAGCCAGTGATCAGTGCATGATCAGTCACGTGATCAGTGCATGATAGCTCACGTGATCAGTGCATGATCAGCCACGTGATCAGTGCATGATCAGTCACGTGATCAGTGCATGATCAGCCACGTGATCAGTGCATGACATCACGTGATCAGTGCATGATCAGCCACGTGATCAGTGCATGATCAGTCACGTGATCAGTGCATGATCAGCCACGTGATCAGTGCATGATCAGCCACGTGATCAGTGCATGATAGCCACGTGATCAGTGCATGATCAGTCACGTGATCAGTGCATGATCAGCCACGTGATCAGTGCATGATAGCCACGTGATCAGTGCATGATAGCCCACGGATCAGTGCATGATCAGCCACGTGATCAGTGCATGATCAGCCACGTGATCAGTGCATGATCATCAGCCACATGATCAGTGTGCATGATCAGTCACGTGATCAGTGCATGATCAGCCACGTGATCAGTGCATGATCAGCCACGTGATCAGTGCATGCATTCACGTGATCAGTGCATGATCAGTCACGTGATCAGTGCATGATCAGTCACGTGATCAGTGCATGATCAGCCACGTGATCAGTGCATGATACAGTCACATGGTGCATGATCAGCCACGTGATCAGTGCATGATCAGTCACGTGATCAGTGCATGATCAGCATGATCAGTGCATGATCAGCCACGTGATCAGTGCATGATCAGCCAGATCAGTGCATGATCAGCCACGTGATCAGTGCATGATCAGCCACGTGATCAGTGCGATCAGTCACGTGATCAGTGCATGAGCCATGATCAGTGCATGATCAGCCACGTGATCAGTGCATGATAGCTCCGTGATCAGTGCATGATCAGCCACGTGATCAGTGCATGATCAGCCACGTGATCAGTGCATGATCAGCCACGTGATCAGTGCATGATCAGCCACGTGATCAGTGCATGATCAGCCACGTGATCAGTGCATGATAGCCACGTGATCAGTGCATGATCAGACGTGATCAGTGATGTGAAGTCACGTGATCAGTGCATGACAGTCACGTGATCAGTGCATGATCAGCCACGTGATCAGTGCATCTGTCATCGTGCTGATCAGCATGATCAGCCATGGATATGTAATGCGACAGCTCACGTGATCAGTGCATGATCAGCCACGTGATCAGTGCATGATAGCCACGTGATCAGTGCATGATCAGCACGTGATCAGTGCATGATCAGCCACGTGATCAGTGCATGATCAGTCACGGATCAGTGCATGATCAGTCACGTGATCAGTGCATGATCAGCCACGTGATCAGTGCATGATCAGCCACGTGATCAGTGCATGATCAGTCACGTGATCAGTGCATGATCGAATGATCAGTGCATGATCAGTCACGTGACAGTGCATGATCAGTCACGTGATCAGTATGATCACACGTGATCAGTGCATGATCAGCCACGTGATCAGTGCATGATCAGCCACGTGATCAGTGCATGACAGTCACGTGATCAGTGCATGATCAGCTTCGTGATCAGTGCATGATCAGCCACGTGATCAGTGCATGATCAGCCACGTGATCAGTGCATGATCAGCCACGTGATCAGTGCATGATCAGCCACGTGATCAGTGCATGATCACAGTGATCAGTGCATGACAGTCACATGATCAGTATGATCAGCCACGTGATCAGTGCATGATCAGCCACGTGATCAGTGCATGATCAGTCACGTGATCAGTGCATGATCAGCACGTGATCAGTGCATGATAGCCACGTGATCAGTGCATGATCAGTACGTGATCAGTATGATCAGCCACGTGATCAGTGCATGATCAGCCAGATCAGTGCATGATCAGTACATGTGATCAGTGCATGATCAGCCATGTGATCAGTACAGTATGACAGCCACATGATCATTGCATGATCAGTCACGTGATCAGCATGATCAGCCTGCATATCATCAGTGCATGATCAGCCACGTGATCAGCATGATCAGCCACGTGATCAGTGCATGATCAGTCACGTGATCAGTGTCATGATCAGCTTCATGATCAGTGCATGATCAGCCACGTGATCAGTGCATGATAGCCACGTGATCAGTGCATGATCAGTCACGTGATCATCAGTGCATGATCAGCCACGTGATCAGTGCATGAGCCATGTGATCAGTGCATGAGCACGTGATCAGTGCATGATCAGTCACGTGATCAGTGCATGATCAGCCACGTGATCAGTGCATGATCAGCCACGTGATCAGTGCATGATCAGTCACGTGATCAGTGCATGATCAGTCACGTGATCAGTGTATGATCAGCCACGTGATCAGTGCATGATCAGCCACGTGATCAGTGATCAGGCACGTGATCAGTGCATGATCAGTCACGTGATCAGTGCATGACAGCCACGTGATCAGTGCATGATCAGCCACGTGATCTGCATGACAGTCACGTGATCAGTGTATGATCATTTCAGATTCAGGCATGATCAGTCACGTGATCAGTGATGATCAGCCCATGTGATCAGTGCATGATCAGCCACGTGATCAGTGCATGATCAGTCACGTGATCAGTGCATGATCAGCCAGTGATCAGTGCATGATCAGCTGTGATCAGTGCATGATCAGCCACGTGATCAGTGCATGATAGCCACGTGATCAGTGCATGATCAGTCACGTGATCAGTGCATGATCAGCCACGGATCAGTGCATGATCAGTCACGTGATCAGTGCATGATCAGCCACGTGATCAGTGCATGATCAGCCACGTGATCAGTGCATGATCAGTCACGTGATCAGTGCATGATCAGCCACGTGATCAGTGCATGATCAGTCCGTGATCAGTGCATGATATCATACGTGATCAGTGCATGATCAGTCACGTGATCATCAGTGCATGATCAGCCACGTGATCAGTGCATGATCAGCCACGTGATCAGTGCATGATCAGTCACGTGATCAGTGCATGATAGCCACGTGATCAGTGCATGATCAGTCACGTGATCAGTGCATGATCAGCCACGTGATCAGTGCATGATCAGCCACGTGATCATGATTGCATGATCAGTCACGTGATCAGTGCATGATAGCTGTGACATTGCATGATGACAGCCACTGATCAGTGCATGATCAGTCACGTGATCAGTGCATGATCAGCCACGTGATCAGTGCATGATCAGTCACGTGATCAGTGCATGATCAGCCACGTGATCAGTGCATGATAGCCACGTGATCAGTGCATGATAGCCACGTGATCAGTGCATGATCAGCACGTGATCAGTGCATGATCAGCCACGTGATCAGTGCATGATCAGCCACGTGATCAGTGCATGATCAGCCACGTGATCAGTGCATGATAGCCACGTGATCAGTGCATGATCAGCCACGTGATCAGTGCATGATCAGGCACGTGATCAGTGCATGATCAGTCACGTGATCAGTGCGATAGCCCAGTGATCAGTGCATGATCAGCCACGTGATCAGTGCATGATCAGTCACGTGATCAGTGCGATCAGTCACGTGATCAGTGCATGATCAGCCACGTGATCAGTGCATGATCAGCCACGTGATCAGTGCATGATCAGCCACGTGATCGCATGATCAGCCACGTGATCAGTGCATGATCAGCCACGTGATCAGTGCATGATCAGCCACGTGATCAGTGCGATCACATGATCAGTGCATGATCAGCCACGTGATCAGTGTACATGATCAGCCACGTGATCAGTGCATGATGTTAGACGTGATTAGTGATGATTAGCCACGTGATCAGTGCATGATTAGCCACGTGATTAGTGCATGATCAGCCACGTGTCAGTGCATGATCAGCACACGATGAGTGCATGATACACCTGATTAGTGCATGATCGGCCACGTGATCAGTGCCTCATCAGCCACGTGATCAGTGCATGCACATTCACGTGATCAGTGTATGATCAGCTTCGGATCATGGCATGATTAGTTACGTGAACAATGTATGATTAGCCAGTTGATCAGTGCATGATAGCCACGGAAACAGTGCATGAACAGGTACATGATCAGTTCATGCCCAGTCACGTCAATCGTGCATGATAGACACGTGATCAGTGCATGATCAACCACGTGATCAGTGCATGCACAGTCACGTGTTCAGTGTATGATCAGCTTTGATCAGTGCATGATCAACCACGTGATCAGTGCATGATCGCAGTTAAGAGTGTATGATTAGTCACGTGATCAGTGTATGATAGCCAGCTTAACAGTGCATGATCAGCCACGAGATCAGTGCCTGATGAGCCACGTGATCAGTGCATGATAGCCATGTGATCAGTGCATGATCAGTCACGTGATCATTGCATGATCAGTCCCCTGATCAGTGTATGATCAGCCAGGTGATCATTGATTGCATGCCCAGTCACGTGATCAGTGTACGATAGCCACATTGGTGAAAGCCAACTGATCAGTGCATGATCTGTCACGTGGTGAGTGTATGATCATCCACGTGATCAGTGCATGATCAGTCTCGTGATCAGTGTATGATCAGGCACGTGATCAGTGCATGATAGCCACGGGATCAGTGCATGATAGCCACCTGAGCAGTGCATGATCAGCAACGTGATCACTGTATGATCAGCCACGTGATCAGTGCATATGCAGTCACGTGATCAGTGTATGAAAAGCCACATGATCAGTGCATGATTGACACGTGATTAGTGCATGATAGCCATGGAAACAGTGCATGAACAGGTACGTGATCAGTTCATGCGCAGTCACGTGATCAGTGCATGATAGACACGTGATCAGTGCATGATAGCCACGTGATCCGTGCATGATCTGTCACGTGATCAGTGCATGTGCAGTCACGTGATCATTGTGTGATCAGCCACGTGATCAGTGCATGTTAGCCAACTGATCAGTGCATGGTAAGCAATGTGAATAGTGCATGATTAGCCACGTCATCAGCGCATGATCAGCCACGTGATCAGTGCTTGATCAGCCACATGATAAGTGCATGTGCAGTCACGTGATCAGTGTATGATCAGCCACGTGATCAGTGCATGATCAGGCACGTGAAGAGTGCATGATCAGTCACGTGATCAGTGTATGATAACCAGGTTATCAGTGCATGATCAGCCAAGTAATCAGTGCATGATCAGCCATGTGATCAGTGCATGCACAGTCACGTGATCAGTGTATGATCAGCCAAGTGATCAGTGCATGATCAGGCACGTGAAGAGTGCATGAGGGCATCGGGATCAGTGCATGATCAGTCTCGGGATCAGTGCATGATCAGCCACGGGATCAGTGCATGTTAGCCATGTGATCAGTGCACGATAGCTACGTGATCAGTGCATAATCAGCCACGTAATCAGTGCATGATAGCCACCTGAGCAGCGCATGATCAGCAACGTGATTAGTGCATGATCAGCCACGTGATCAGTGCATGATCAGCCACGTGATCACTGTATGATCAGCCAGGTGATCAGTGCATGATTAGGCACGGGAAGAGTGCATGAACAGTCACATGATCAGTTTATGATAGCCAGGTTATCAGCGCATGATCAGCCACGTGACAGTGCATAATCAGCCATGTGATCAGTGCATGCACAGTCACGAGATCAGTGTATGATCAGCCAGGTGATCAGTGCATGATAGCCAGGTGACCAGTGCATGATCAGTATCGAGATCAGTGCATGATCAGCCACGTGATCAGTGCATGATCAGGCAGGTGATCAGTGCATGATCAGTCACGTGATCAGTGTATGATCAGCCACGTGATCAGTGCTTGACAGCCACATGACCACTGCATGATCAGTCACGTGATCAGTGCATGATGAGCCATGGGATAATTGCATGATAGCCATGTGATCAGTGCATGATAGTCATGTGATCAGTGAATGCTCAGTCACGAGATTAGTACAAGATCAGCCACGTGCTCAGTGTAAGATCAGCCAAGTGATCAGTGCATGATCAGGCACGTGTTCACTGCATGATCAGTCATGTGAACAGTGTATCATCAGCTTCGTGATCAGTGCATGATCAGCCACGAGATCAGTGCATGATCAGGCACGTGAAGGGTGCATGATCATTCACGTATTCAGTGTATGACAGCCAGGTTATCAGGGCATGATCAGCCACTTGATCACTGTATGATCAGCCACCTGATCAGTGCATATGCAGTAAAGTGATCAGTATATGATCACCCAGGTGATCAGTTCATGATGAGCCACGAGATCAGTGCATGATCAGCCACGTGTTCACTGCATGATCAGTCACGTGAACAGTGTATCATCAGCTTCGTGATCAGTGCATGATCAGCCACGAGATCAGTGCATGATCAGGCACATGAAGGGTGCATGATCATTCACGTGTTCAGTGAATGATCAGTCTCGTGAACAGTGTATCATCAGCTTCGTGATCAGTGCATGATCAGCCACGAGGCAGTGCATGATAGCCACGTGACCACTGCATGATCAGTCACGTGAACAGTGTATCATCAGCCGTGATCATTGCATGATCAGCCACGTGATCAGTGCTTGATAGCCACGTGACCACTGTATGATCAGTCACGTGATCAGTGCATGATGAGCCATGGGATAATTGCATGATAGCCATGTGATCAGTGCATGATAGTCATGTGATCAGTGAATGCTCAGTCACGAGATTAGTACAAGATCAGCCATGTGCTCAGTGTATGATCAGCCAAGTTATCAGTGCATGATCAGCCACGTGTTCACTGCATGATCAATCACGTAAACAGTGTATCATCAGATCAGTGCATGATCAGCCACGTGATCAGTGCTTGATAGCCACGTGACCACTGCATGATCAGTCACGTGATCAGTGCATGATGAGCCATGGGATAATTGCATGATAGCCATGTGATCAGTGCATGATAGTCATGTGATCAGTGTATGCTCAGTCACGAGATTAGTACAAGATCAGCCACGTGCTCAGTGTATGTTCAGCCAAGTGATCAGTGCATGATCAGGCACGTGTTCACTGCATGATCAGTCACGTGAACAGTGTATCATCAGCTTCGTGATCAGTGCATGATTAGCCACGAGATCAGTGCATGATCAGTCACGAGATCAGTGTATGATCAGCCAGGTGATCAGTGCATGATAGCCAGGTGACAGTGCATGATCAGTATCGAGATCAGTGCATGATCAGCCCCGTGATCAGTGCATGATCAGGCAGGTGATCAGTGAATGCTCAGTCACGAGATTAGTACAAGATCAGCCACGTGCTCAGTGTATGATCAGCCAAGTGATCAGTGCATGATCAGGCACGTGTTCACTGCATGATCAGTCACGTGAACAGTGTATCATCAGCTTCGTGATCAGTGCATGATCAGCCACGAGATCAGTGCATGATCAGGCACGTGAAGGGTGCATGATTATTCACGTGTTCAGTGTATGATCAGCCAGGTGATCAGTTCATGATGAGCCACGAGATCAGTGCATGATCAGCCACGTGTTCACTGCATGATCAGTCACGTGAACAGTGTATCATCAGCTTCGTGATCAGTGCATGATTAGCCACGTGATCAGTGCTTGATAGCCACGTGACCACTGCATGATCACTCACGTGATCAGTGCATGATGAGCCATGGGATAATTGCATGATAGCCATGTGATCAGTGCATGATAGTCATGTGATCAGTGAATGCTCAGTCACGAGATTAGTACAAGATCAGCCATGTGCTCAGTGTATGATCAGCCAAGTGATCAGTGCATGATCAGCCACGTGTTCACTGCATGATCAGTCACGTGAACAGTGTATCATCAGCTTCGTGATCAGTGCATGATCAGCCACGTGATCAGTGCATGATCAGCCACGTGTTCACTGCATGATGAGTCACGTAAACAGTGTATCATCAGCTTCGTGATCAGTGCATGATCAGCCACAGGGTCAGTGCTTGATAGCCACCTGACCACTGCATGATCAGCCAAGTGATCAGTGCATGATCAAGCACGTGTTCACTGCATGATCAATCACGTGAACAGTGTATCATCAGCTTCGTGATCAGTGCATGATCAGCCACGAGATGAGTGTATGATCAGGCACCTGAAGGGTGCATGATCATTCACGTGTTCAGTAATGACAGCCAGGTTATCAGGGCATGATTAGGCAGGTGATCAGTGCATGCACAGTCTCCTTATCAGTGTATGCTCAGCTTCGTGGTAACTGCATGATCAGTCAAGTGATCAGGGCATGCTAACTCATGAGATCACTGCATGACAGCTAAGCAATCAGTGCATAATCAGTCACGTGATCAATGCATGATCAGCCACGTGATCAGTGCATGATAGCCACGAAAACAGTGCATGATCAGCCACGTGATCAGTGCATGATCAGGCAGGTGATCAGTGCATGATCAGTCACGTGATCAGTGTATGATCAGCCACGTGATCAGTGCTTGATAGCCACGTGACCACTGCATGATCAGTCACGTGATCAGTGCATGATGAGCCATGGGATAATTGCATGATAGCCATGTGATCAGTGCATGATAGCTCCGTGATCAGCGCATGATCAGCCACGTATTCAGTGCATGATCAGCCACGTGATCACTGTATGATCAGCCACATGATCAGTGCATATGCAGTCAAGTGATCAGTGTATGATCAGCCACTTGTTCAGTGCATGATAGCCACCTGATCATTGCCTGCATTGACGTGATCAGTGCATGTGAAATCACGTGACTAGTGCATGCACAGTCACGTGATCACTGTATGATCAGCCACGTGATTAGTTCATCTACAGTCACATGAGCAGTGCATGATTAGCCATGTGATTAGTACATGCACAGTCACGTGATCAGTGTATGATCAGCCAGGTGATCAGAGCATGATAGCCACGTGTTCAGTGCATGATCAGTCTCGAGATCAGTGCATGATCAGCCACGGGATCAGTGCATGATAGTCATGTGACCACTGCATGATCAGTCACGTGATCAGTGCATGATGAGCCATGGGATAATTGCATGATAGCCATGTGATCAGTGCATGATAGCTCCGTGATCAGCGCATGATCAGCCATGTATTCAGTGCATGATCAGCCACGTGATCACTGTATGATCAGCCACAGGATCAGTGCATATGCAGTCAAGTGATCAGTGTATGATCAGCCACTTGTTCAGTGCATGATAGCCACGTGATCATTGCCTGCTTTGACGTGATCAGTGCATGTGAAATCACGTGACTAGTGCATGCACAGTCACGTGATCACTGTATGACCAGCCACGTGATTAGTTCATCTACAGTCACATGAGCAGTGCATGATCAGCCATGTGATTAGTACATGCACAGTCACGTGATCAGTGTATGATCAGCCAGGTGATCAGTGCATGATAGCCAGGTGACCAGTGCATGATCAGTACGAGATCAGTGCATGATCAGGCACGTGATCAGTGCATGATCAGTCACGTGATCAGTGCAGGATCAGTCACGAGATCAGTGTATGATCAGCCAGGTGATCAGTGCATGATAGCCACGTGATCAGTGCATGATGAGTCACAAGATAAGTCCATGATCAGGCACGTGTTCACTGCATGATAGTCATGTGATCAGTGAATGCTCAGTCACGAGATTAGTACAAGATCAGCCACGTGCTCAGTGTATGATCAGCCAAGTGATCAGTGCATGATCAGGCACGTGTTCACTGCATGATCAGTCACGTGAACAGTGTATCATCAGCTTCGTGATCAGTGCATGATCAGCCATGAGATCAGTGTATGATCAGGCACGTGAAGGGTGCAAGATCATTCACGTGTTCAGTGTATGACAGCCAGGTTATCAGGGCATGATCACGCAGGTGATCAGTGCATGCACAGTCTCCTTATCAGTGTATGCTCAGCTACGTGGTAAGTGCATGATCAGTCACGTGATCAGTGCATGATCAGTCACGAGATCAGTGTATGATCAGCCAGGTGATCAGTGCATGATAGCCAGGTGACCAGTGCATGATCAGTATCGAGATCAGTGCATGATCAGCCACTTGATCAGTGCATGATCAGGCAGGTGATCAGTGCATGATCAGTCACGTGATCAGTGTATGATCAGCCATGGGATCAGTGCTTGACAGCCACATGACCACTGCATGATCAGTCACGTGAACAGTGTATCATCAGCTTCGTGATCAGTGCATGATCAGCCACGAGATCAGTGCATGATCAGCCACGTGTTCACTGCATGATCAGTCACGTAAACAGTGTATCATCAGCTTCGTGATCAGTGCATGATCAGCCACGTGATCAGTGCTTGATAGCCACGTGACCACTGCATGATCAGTCACGTGATCAGTGCATGATGAGCCATGGGATAATTGCATGATAGCCATGTGATCAGTGCATGATAGTCATGTGATCAGTGAATGCTCCGTCAAGAGATTAGTACAAGATCAGCCACGTGCTCAGTGTATGATCAGCCAAGTGATCAGTGCATGATCAGACACGTGTTCACTGCATGATCAGTCACGTGAACAGTGTATCATCAGCTTCGTGATCAGTGCATGATCAGCCACGAGATCAGTGCATGATCAGGCACCTGAAGGGTGCATGATCATTCACGTGTTCAGTAATGACAGCCAGGTTATCAGGGCATGATCAGGCAGGTGATCAGTGCATGCACAGTCTCCTTATCAGTGTATGGTCAGCTTCGTGGTAACTGCATGATCAGTCAAGTGATCAGGGCATGCTAACTCATGAGATCACTGCATGACAGCTAAGCAATCAGTGCATAATCAGTCACGTGATCAGTGCATGATCAGGCAGGTGATCAGTGCATGATCAGTCACGAGATCAGTGTATGATCAGCCAGGTGATCAGTGCATGATAGCCATGTGATCAGTGCATGCACAGTCACGTGATTAGTGTATGATCAGCTTCGTGATCAGTTATTGATCAGTCACATGATCAGTGCATGATCAACCACTTTATCAGTGCATTTTCAGCCACATGATCAGTGCATGATCAGTCCGTGATCAGTGTATGATCATCCACATAATCAGTGAATGTGCAGTCCCGTGATCAGTGCATGATAGCCATGTGATCAGTGCAGGCTCAGTCACGTGATCAGTGCGGGATCAGTCACGTGATCAGTGTATGATCATCCACATAATCAGTGCATGAGCAGTCACGTGATCAGTGCATGATAGCCATGTGATCAGTGCATGATCAGTCACGTGATCAGTGCATGATCAGCCCCCTGATCAGTGTATGATCAGCCAGGTGATCATTGATTGCATGCCCAGTCACGTGATCAGTGTACGATAGCCACATTATCAGTGCATGAAAGCCAACTGATCAGTGCATGATCTGTCACGTGGTGAGTGTATGATCATCCACGTGATCAGTGCATGCGCAGTCTCGTGATCAGTGTATGATCAGGCACGTGATCAGTGCATGATAGCCACGGGATCAGTGCATGATATCCACCTGAGCAGTGCATGATCAGCAACGTGATTAGTGCATGATCAGCCACGTGATCAGTGCATGATCAGCCACGTGATCACTGTATGATCAGCCACGTGATCAGTGCATATGCAGTCACGTGATCAGTGTATGAAAGCCCATGATCAGTGCATGATCAGGCACGTGAAGAGTGCATGATCAGTCACGTGATTAGTGTATGATAGCCTGGTTATCAGCCCATGATCAGCCACGTGATCAGTGCATGATCAGTCATGTGATCAGTGCATGCACAATCAGGTGATCAGTGTATTATCAGCTTCGTGATCAGTGCAGGATCAGCCACGTGATCATTGCATGATCAGGTACGTGATCAGAGCATGGTCATTCATGTGATAAGTGCATGATGAGGCACGTGATCAGTGCATGATCAGGCACGTGATCAGTGCGTGATCAGTCACATGATCAGTGCATGATCAGCCACGTGATCAGTGTACGATCAGCCACGTGATCAGTGCATGATAAGTAACGTGATTAGTGCATGATTAGCCACGTGATCAGTGTACGATTAGACACGTGATTAGTGCATGATAAGCCACGTGTCAGTGCATGATCAGCCACACGATGAGTGCATGATACGAAACCTGATTAGTGCATGATCGGCCACGTGATCAGTGCCTCATCAGCCACGTGATCAGTGCATGCACATTCACGTGATCAGTGTATGATCAGCTTCGTGATCATGGCATGATTAGTTACGTGAACAATGTATGATTAGCCAGTTGATCAGTGCATGATAGCCACGGAAACAGTGCATGAACAGGTACATGATCAGTTCATGCCCAGTCACGTCAATCGTGCATGATAGACACGTGATCAGTGCATGATCAACCACGTGATCAGTGCATGCACAGTCACGTGTTCAGTGTATGATCAGCTTCGTGATCAGTGCATGATCAACCACGTGATCAGTGCATGATCACGCAGTTTAAGAGTGTATGATTAGTCACGTGATCAGTGTATGATAGCCAGCTTAACAGTGCATGATCAGCCACGAGATCAGTGCCTGATGAGCCACGTGATCAGTGCATGATAGCCATGTGATCAGTGCATGATCAGTCACGTGATCATTGCATGATCAGCCCCCTGATCAGTGTATGATCAGCCAGGTGATCATTGATTGCATGCCCAGTCACGTAATCAGTGTACGATAGCCACATTATCAGTGCATGAAAGCCAACTGATCAGTGCATGATCTGTCACGTGGTGAGTGTATGATCATCCACGTGATCAGTGCATGCAGTCTCGTGATCAGTGTATGATCAGGCACGTGATCAGTGCATGATAGCCACGGGATCAGTGCATGATAGCCACCTGAGCAGTGCATGATCAGCAACGTGATCACTGTATGATCAGCCACGTGATCAGTGCATATGCAGTCACGTGATCAGTGTATGAAAAGCCACATGATCAGTGCATGATTGACACGTGATTAGTGCATGATAGCCATGGAAACAGTGCATGAACAGGTACGTGATCAGTTCATGCGCAGTCACGTGATCAGTGCATGATAGACACGTGATCAGTGCATGATAGCCACGTGATCCGTGCATGATCTGTCACGTGATCAGTGCATGTGCAGTCACGTGATCATTGTGTGATCAGCCACGGATCAGTGCATGTTAGCCAACTGATCAGTGCATGGTAAGCAATGTGAATAGTGCATGATTAGCCACGTCATCAGCGCATGATCAGCCACGTGATCAGTGCTTGATCAGCCACATGATAAGTGCATGTGCAGTCACGTGATCAGTGTATGATCAGCCACGTGATCAGTGCATGATCAGGCACGTGAAGAGTGCATGATCAGTCACGTGATCAGTGTATGATAACCAGGTTATCAGTGCATGATCAGCCAAGTAATCAGTGCATGATCAGCCATGTGATCAGTGCATGCACAGTCACGTGATCAGTGTATGATCAGCCAAGTGATCAGTGCCTGATCAGGCACGTGAAGAGTGCATGAGGGCATCGGGATCAGTGCATGATCAGTCTCGGGATCAGTGCATGATCAGCCACGGGATCAGTGCATGTTAGCCATGTGATCAGTGCACGATAGCTACGTGATCAGTGCATAATCAGCCACGTAATCAGTGCATGATAGCCACCTGAGCAGCGCATGATCAGCAACGTGATTAGTGCATGATCAGCCACGTGATCAGTGCATGATCAGCCACGTGATCACTGTATGATCAGCCAGGTGATCAGTGCATGATTAGGCACGGGAAGAGTGCATGAACAGTCACATGATCAGTTTATGATAGCCAGGTTATCAGCGCATGATCAGCCACGTGATCAGTGCATAATCAGCCATGTGATCAGTGCATGCACAGTCACGAGATCAGTGTATGATCAGCCAGGTGATCAGTGCATGATAGCCAGGTGACCAGTGCATGATCAGTATCGAGATCAGTGCATGATCAGCCACGTGATCAGTGCATGATCAGGCAGGTGATCAGTGCATGATCAGTCACGTGATCAGTGTATGATCAGCCACGTGATCAGTGCTTGACAGCCACATGACCACTGCATGATCAGTCACGTGATCAGTGCATGATGAGCCATGGGATAATTGCATGATAGCCATGTGATCAGTGCATGATAGTCATGTGATCAGTGAATGCTCAGTCACGAGATTAGTACAAGATCAGCCACGTGCTCAGTGTAAGATCAGCCAAGTGATCAGTGCATGATCAGGCACGTGTTCACTGCATGATCAGTCACGTGAACAGTGTATCATCAGTCACGTGATCAGTGCATGATCAGCCACGAGATCAGTGCATGATCAGGCACGTGAAGGGTGCATGATCATTCACGTATTCAGTGTATGACAGCCAGGTTATCAGGGCATGATCAGCCACTTGATCACTGTATGATCAGCCACCTGATCAGTGCATATGCAGTAAAGTGATCAGTATATGATCAGCCAGGTGATCAGTTCATGATGAGCCACGAGATCAGTGCATGATCAGCCACGTGTTCACTGCATGATCAGTCACGTGAACAGTGTATCATCAGCTTCGTGATCAGTGCATGATCAGCCACGAGATCAGTGCATGATCAGGCGCGTGAAGGGTGCATGATCATTCACGTGTTCAGTGAATGATCAGTCTCGTGAACAGTGTATCATCAGCTTCGTGATCAGTGCATGATCAGCCACGAGGCAGTGCATGATAGCCACGTGACCACTGCATGATCAGTCACGTGAACAGTGTATCATCAGCTTAGTGATCATTGCATGATCAGCCACGTGATCAGTGCTTGATAGCCACGTGACCACTGTATGATCAGTCACGTGATCAGTGCATGATGAGCCATGGGATAATTGCATGATAGCCATGTGATCAGTGCATGATAGTCATGTGATCAGTGAATGCTCAGTCACGAGATTAGTACAAGATCAGCCATGTGCTCAGTGTATGATCAGCCAAGTTATCAGTGCATGATCAGCCACGTGTTCACTGCATGATCAATCACGTAAACAGTGTATCATCAGCTTCGTGATCAGTGCATGATCAGCCACGTGATCAGTGCTTGATAGCCACGTGACCACTGCATGATCAGTCACGTGATCAGTGCATGATGAGCCATGGGATAATTGCATGATAGCCATGTGATCAGTGCATGATAGTCATGTGATCAGTGTATGCTCAGTCACGAGATTAGTACAAGATCAGCCACGTGCTCAGTGTATGTTCAGCCAAGTGATCAGTGCATGATCAGGCACGTGTTCACTGCATGATCAGTCACGTGAACAGTGTATCATCAGCTTCGTGATCAGTGCATGATTAGCCACGAGATCAGTGCATGATCAGTCACGAGATCAGTGTATGATCAGCCAGGTGATCAGTGCATGATAGCCAGGTGACCAGTGCATGATCAGTATCGAGATCAGTGCATGATCAGCCCCGTGATCAGTGCATGATCAGGCAGGTGATCAGTGAATGCTCAGTCACGAGATTAGTACAAGATCAGCCACGTGCTCAGTGTATGATCAGCCAAGTGATCAGTGCATGATCAGGCACGTGTTCACTGCATGATCAGTCACGTGAACAGTGTATCATCAGCTTCGTGATCAGTGCATGATCAGCCACGAGATCAGTGCATGATCAGGCACGTGAAGGGTGCATGATTATTCACGTGTTCAGTGTATGATCAGCCAGGTGATCAGTTCATGATGAGCCACGAGATCAGTGCATGATCAGCCACGTGTTCACTGCATGATCAGTCACGTGAACAGTGTATCATCAGCTTCGTGATCAGTGCATGATTAGCCACGTGATCAGTGCTTGATAGCCACGTGACCACTGCATGATCACTCACGTGATCAGTGCATGATGAGCCATGGGATAATTGCATGATAGCCATGTGATCAGTGCATGATAGTCATGTGATCAGTGAATGCTCAGTCACGAGATTAGTACAAGATCAGCCATGTGCTCAGTGTATGATCAGCCAAGTGATCAGTGCATGATCAGCCACGTGTTCACTGCATGATCAGTCACGTGAACAGTGTATCATCAGCTTCGTGATCAGTGCATGATCAGCCACGTGATCAGTGCATGATCAGCCACGTGTTCACTGCATGATGAGTCACGTAAACAGTGTATCATCAGCTTCGTGATCAGTGCATGATCAGCCACAGGGTCAGTGCTTGATAGCCACCTGACCACTGCATGATCAGCCAAGTGATCAGTGCATGATCAAGCACGTGTTCACTGCATGATCAATCACGTGAACAGTGTATCATCAGCTTCGTGATCAGTGCATGATCAGCCACGAGATGAGTGTATGATCAGGCACCTGAAGGGTGCATGATCATTCACGTGTTCAGTAATGACAGCCAGGTTATCAGGGCATGATTAGGCAGGTGATCAGTGCATGCACAGTCTCCTTATCAGTGTATGCTCAGCTTCGTGGTAACTGCATGATCAGTCAAGTGATCAGGGCATGCTAACTCATGAGATCACTGCATGACAGCTAAGCAATCAGTGCATAATCAGTCACGTGATCAATGCATGATCAGCCACGTGATCGTGCATGATAGCCACGAAAACAGTGCATGATCAGCCACGTGATCAGTGCATGATCAGGCAGGTGATCAGTGCATGATCAGTCACGTGATCAGTGTATGATCAGCCACGTGATCAGTGCTTGATAGCCACGTGACCACTGCATGATCAGTCACGTGATCAGTGCATGATGAGCCATGGGATAATTGCATGATAGCCATGTGATCAGTGCATGATAGCTCCGTGATCAGCGCATGATCAGCCACGTATTCAGTGCATGATCAGCCACGTGATCACTGTATGATCAGCCACATGATCAGTGCATATTCAGTCAAGTGATCAGTGTATGATCAGCCACTTGTTCAGTGCATGATAGCCACCTGATCATTGCCTGCATTGACGTGATCAGTGCATGTGAAATCACGTGACTAGTGCATGCACAGTCACGTGATCACTGTATGATCAGCCACGTGATTAGTTCATCTACAGTCACATGAGCAGTGCATGATTAGCCATGTGATTAGTACATGCACAGTCACGTGATCAGTGTATGATCAGCCAGGTGATCAGAGCATGATAGCCACGTGTTCAGTGCATGATCAGTCTCGAGATCAGTGCATGATCAGCCACGGGATCAGTGCATGATAGTCATGTGACCACTGCATGATCAGTCACGTGATCAGTGCATGATGAGCCATGGGATAATTGCATGATAGCCATGTGATCAGTGCATGATAGCTCCGTGATCAGCGCATGATCAGCCATGTATTCAGTGCATGATCAGCCACGTGATCACTGTATGATCAGCCACAGGATCAGTGCATATGCAGTCAAGTGATCAGTGTATGATCAGCCACTTGTTCAGTGCATGATAGCCACGTGATCATTGCCTGCTTTGACGTGATCAGTGCATGTGAAATCACGTGACTAGTGCATGCACAGTCACGTGATCACTGTATGACCAGCCACGTGATTAGTTCATCTACAGTCACATGAGCAGTGCATGATCAGCCATGTGATTAGTACATGCACAGTCACGTGATCAGTGTATGATCAGCCAGGTGATCAGTGCATGATAGCCAGGTGACCAGTGCATGATCATATCGAGATCAGTGCATGATCAGGCACGTGATCAGTGCATGATCAGTCACGTGATCAGTGCAGGATCAGTCACGAGATCAGTGTATGATCAGCCAGGTGATCAGTGCATGATAGCCACGTGATCAGTGCATGATGAGTCACAAGATAAGTCCATGATCAGGCACGTGTTCACTGCATGATAGTCATGTGATCAGTGAATGCTCAGTCACGAGATTAGTACAAGATCAGCCACGTGCTCAGTGTATGATCAGCCAAGTGATCAGTGCATGATCAGGCACGTGTTCACTGCATGATCAGTCACGTGAACAGTGTATCATCAGCTTCGTGATCAGTGCATGATCAGCCATGAGATCAGTGTATGATCAGGCACGTGAAGGGTGCAAGATCATTCACGTGTTCAGTGTATGACAGCCAGGTTATCAGGGCATGATCACGCAGGTGATCAGTGCATGCACAGTCTCCTTATCAGTGTATGCTCAGCTTCGTGGTAAGTGCATGATCAGTCACGTGATCAGTGCATGATCAGTCACGAGATCAGTGTATGATCAGCCAGGTGATCAGTGCATGATAGCCAGGCGACCAGTGCATGATCAGTATCGAGATCAGTGCATGATCAGCCATGTGATCAGTGCATGATCAGGCAGGTGATCAGTGCATGATCAGTCACGTGATCAGTGTATGATCAGCCACGTGATCAGTGCTTGATAGCCACGTGACCACTGCATGATCAGTCACGTGATCAGTGCATGATGAGCCATGGGATAATTGCATGATAGCCATGTGATCAGTGCATGATAGTCATGTGATCAGTGAATGCTCAGTCACGAGATCAGTACAAGATCAGCCACGTGCTCAGTGTATGATCAGCCAAGTGATCAGTGCATGATCAGGCACGTGTTCACTGCATGATCAGTCACGTGAACAGTGTATCATCAGCTTCGTGATCAGTGCATGATCAGCCACGAGATCAGTGCATGATCAGGCACGTGAAGGGTGCATGATCATTCACGTGTTCAGTGTATGACAGCCAGGTTATCAGGGCATGATCAGGCAGGTGATCAGTGCATGCAGTCTCCTTAGCAGTGTATGCTCAGCTTCGTGGTAAGTGCATGATCAGTCACGTGATCACTGCATGATGAGTCACGAGATCAGTGTATGATCAGCCAGGTGATCAGTGCATGATAGCCAGGTGACCAGTGCATGATCAGTATCGAGATCAGTGCATGATCAGCCACGTGATCAGTGCATGATCAGGCAGGTGATCAGTGCATGATCAGTCACGTGATCAGTGTATGATCAGCCACGGGATCAGTGCTTGACAGCCACATGACCACTGCATGATCAGTCACGTGAACAGTGTATCATCAGCTTCGTGATCAGTGCATGATCAGCCACGAGCTCAGTGCATGATCAGCCACGTGTTCACTGCATGATCAGTCACGTAAACAGTGTATCATCAGCTTCGTGATCAGTGCATGATCAGCCACGAGATCAGTGCATGATCAGCCACGTGTTCATTGCATGATCAGTCACGTGAACAGTGTATCATCAGCTTCATGATCAGTGCATGATTAGCCACGTGATCAGTGCTTGATAGCCACGTGACCACTGCATGATCAGTCACGTGATCAGTGCATGATGAGCCATGGGATAATTGCATGATAGCCATGTGATCAGTGCATGATAGTCATGTGATCAGTGAATGCTCAGTCACGAGATTAGTACAAGATCAGCCACGTGCTCAGTGTATGATCAGCCAAGTGATCAGTGCATGATCAGACACGTGTTCACTGCATGATCAGTCACGTGAACAGTGTATCATCAGCTTCGTGATCAGTGCATGATCAGCCACGAGATCAGTGCATGATCAGGCACCTGAAGGGTGCATGATCATTCACGTGTTCAGTAATGACAGCCAGGTTATCAGGGCATGATCAGGCAGGTGATCAGTGCATGCACAGTCTCCTTATCAGTGTATGCTCAGCTTCGTGGTAACTGCATGATCAGTCAAGTGATCAGGGCATGGTAACTCATGAGATCACTGCATGACAGCTAAGCAATCAGTGCATAATCAGTCACGTGATCAGTGCATGATCAGGCAGGTGATCAGTGCATGATCAGTCACGAGATCAGTGTATGATCAGCCAGGTGATCAGTGCATGATAGCCACGTGATCAGTGCATGCACAGTCACGTGATTAGTGTATGATCAGCTTCGTGATCAGTTATTGATCAGTCACATGATCAGTGCATGATCAACCACTTTATCAGTGCATTTTCAGCCACATGATCAGTGCATGATCAGTCACGTGATCAGTGTATGATCATCCACATAATCAGTGAATGTGCAGTCCCGTGATCAGTGCATGATAGCCATGTGATCAGTGCAGGCTCAGTCACGTGATCAGTGCGGGATCAGTCACGTGATCAGTGTATGATCATCCACATAATCAGTGCATGAGCAGTCACGTGATCAGTGCATGATAGCCATGTGATCAGTGCATGATCAGTCACGTGATCAGTGCATGATCAGCCCCTGATCAGTGTATGATCAGCCAGGTGATCATTGATTGCATGCCCAGTCACGTGATCAGTGTACGATAGCCACATTATCAGTGCATGAAAGCCAACTGATCAGTGCATGATCTGTCACGTGGTGAGTGTATGATCATCCACGTGATCAGTGCATGCGCAGTCTCGTGATCAGTGTATGATCAGGCACGTGATCAGTGCATGATAGCCACGGGATCAGTGCATGATATCCACCTGAGCAGTGCATGATCAGTAACGTGATTAGTGCATGATCAGCCACGTGATCAGTGCATGATCAGCCACGTGATCACTGTATGATCAGCCACGTGATCAGTGCATATGCAGTCACGTGATCAGTGTATGAAAAGCCACATGATCAGTGCATGATCAGGCACGTGAAGAGTGCATGATCAGTCACGTGATTAGTGTATGATAGCCTGGTTATCAGCCCATGATCAGCCACGTGATCAGTGCATGATCAGTCATGTGATCAGTGCACAATCAGGTGATCAGTGTATTACCAGCTTCATGATCAGTGCAGGATCAGCCACGTGATCATTGCATGATCAGGTACGTGATCAGAGCATGGTCATTCATGTGATAAGTGCATGATGAGGCACGTGATCAGTGCATGATCAGGCACGTGATCAGTGCGTGATCAGTCACATGATCAGTGCATGATCAGCCACGTGATCAGTGTACGATCAGCCACGTGATCAGTGCATGATAAGTAACGTGATTAGTGCATGATTAGCCACGTGATCAGTGTACGATTAGACACGTGATTAGTGCATGATAAGCCACGTGTCAGTGCATGATCAGCCACACGATGAGTGCATGATACGAAACCTGATTAGTGCATGATCGGCCACGTGATCAGTGCCTCATCAGCCACGTGATCAGTGCATGCACATTCACGTGATCAGTGTATGATCAGCTTCGTGATCATGGCATGATTAGTTACGTGAACAATGTATGATTAGCCAGTTGATCAGTGCATGATAGCCACGGAAACAGTGCATGAACAGGTACATGACCAGTTCATGCCCAGTCACGTCAATCGTGCATGATAGACACGTGATCAGTGCATGATCAACCACGTGATCAGTGCATGCACAGTCACGTGTTCAGTGTATGATCAGCTTCGTGATCAGTGCATGATCAACCACGTGATCAGTGCATGATCACGCAGTTTAAGAGTGTATGATTAGTCACGTGATCAGTGTATGATAGCCAGCTTAACAGTGCATGATCAGCCACGAGATCAGTGCCTGATAGCCACGTGATCAGTGCATGATAGCCATGTGATCAGTGCATGATCAGTCACGTGATCATTGCATGATCAGCCCCCTGATCAGTGTATGATCAGCCAGGTGATCATTGATTGCATGCCCAGTCACGTAATCAGTGTACGATAGCCACATTATCAGTGCATGAAAGCCAACTGATCAGTGCATGATCTGTCACGTGGTGAGTGTATGATCATCCACGTGATCAGTGCATGCGCAGTCTCGTGATCAGTGTATGATCAGGCACGTGATCAGTGCATGATAGCCACGGGATCAGTGCATGATAGCCACCTGAGCAGTGCATGATCAGCAACGTGATTAGTGCATGATCAGCCACGTGATCAGTGCATGATCAGCCACGTGATCACTGTATGATCAGCCACGTGATCAGTGCATATGCAGTCACATGATCAGTGTATGAAAAGCCACATGATCAGTGCATGATTGACACGTGATTAGTGCATGATAGCCATGGAAACAGTGCATGAACAGGTACGTGATCAGTTCATGCGCAGTCACGTGATCAGTGCATGATAGACACGTGATCAGTGCATGATAGCCACGTGATCCGTGCATGATCTGTCACGTGATCAGTGCATGTGCAGTCACGTGATCATTGTGTGATCAGCCACGTGATCAGTGCATGTTAGCCAACTGATCAGTGCATGGTAAGCAATGTGAATAGTGCATGATTAGCCACGTCATCAGCGCATGATCAGCCACTTGATCAGTGCTTGATCAGCCACATGATAAGTGCATGTGCAGTCACGTGATCAGTGTATGATCAGCCACGTGATCAGTGCATGATCAGGCACGTGAAGAGTGCATGATCAGTCACGTGATCAGTGTATGATAACCAGGTTATCAGTGCATGATCAGCCAAGTAATCAGTGCATGATCAGCCATGTGATCAGTGCATGCACAGTCACGTGATCAGTGTATGATCAGCCAAGTGATCAGTGCCTGATCAGGCACGTGAAGAGTGCATGAGGGCATCGGGATCAGTGCATGATCAGTCTCGGGATCAGTGCATGATCAGCCACGGGATCAGTGCATGTTAGCCATGTGATCAGTCTATGATAGCTACGTGATCAGTGCATAATCAGCCACGTAATCAGTGCATGATAGCCACCTGAGCAGCGCATGATCAGCAACGTGATTAGTGCATGATCAGCCACGTGATCAGTGCATGATCAGCCACGTGATCACTGTATGATCAGCCAGGTGATCAGTGCATGATTAGGCACGGGAAGAGTGCATGAACAGTCACATGATCAGTTTATGATAGCCAGGTTATCAGCGCATGATCAGCCACGTGATCAGTGCATAATCAGCCATGTGATCAGTGCATGCACAGTCACGTGATCAGTGTATGATCAGCCAGTGATCAGTGCATGATCAGGCACGTGAAGAGTGCATGAGGGCATCGGGATCAGTGCATGATCAGTCTCGGGATCAGTGCATGATCAGCCACGTGATCAGTGCATAATCAGCCATGTGATCAGTGCATGCACAGTCACGTGATTAGTGTATGATCAGCTTCGTGATCAGTGCATGACCAGGCACGTGATCAGTGCGTGATCAGTCACATGATCAGTGCATGATCAGCCACGTGATCAGTGTACGATCAGCCACGTGATCAGTGCATGATAAGTAACGTGATTAGTGCATGATTAGCCACGTGATCAGTGTACGATTAGACACGTGATTAGTGCATGATCAGCCACGTGTCAGTGCATGATCAGCCACACGATGAGTGCATGATACGAAACCTGATTAGTGCATGATCGGCCACGTGATCAGTGCCTCATCAGCCACGTGATCACTGCATGCACATTCACGTGATCAGTGTATGATCAGCTTCGTGATCATGGCATGATTAGTTACGTGAACAATGTATGATTAGCCAGTTGATCAGTGCATGATAGCCACGGAAACAGTGCATGAACAGGTACATGATCAGTTCATGCCCAGTCACGTCAATCGTGCATGATAGACACGTGGTCAGTGCATGATCAGCACGTGATCAGTGCATGCAGAGTCACGTGTTCAGTGTATGATCAGCTTCGTGATCAGTGCATGATCAACCACGTGATCAGTGCATGATCACGCAGTTTAAGAGTGTATGATTAGTCACGTGATCAGTGTATGATAGCCAGCTTAACAGTGCATGATCAGCCACGAGATCAGTGCCTGATGAGCCACGTGATCAGTGCATGATAGCCATGTGATCAGTGCATGATCAGTCACGTGATCAGTGCATGATCAGCCCCCTGATCAGTGTATGATCAGCCAGGTGATCATTGATTGCATGCCCAGTCACGTAATCAGTGTACGATAGCCACATTATCAGTGCATGAA
This sequence comes from Bos javanicus, assembly GCF_032452875.1. Classification (NCBI taxonomy): domain Eukaryota; kingdom Metazoa; phylum Chordata; class Mammalia; order Artiodactyla; family Bovidae; genus Bos; species Bos javanicus. Next base: position 34,129 of record NW_026893949.1, read on the forward strand.
AGCCAACTGATCAGTGCATGATCTGTCACGTGGTGAGGGTATGATCATCCACATGATCAGTGCATGCGCAGTCTCGTGATCAGTGTATGATCAGGCACGTGATCAGTGCATGATAGCCACGGGATCAGTGCATTATAGCCACCTGAGCAGTGCATGATCAGCAACGTGATTAGTGCATGATCAGCCACGTGATCAGTGCATGATCAGCCACGTGATCACTGTATGATCAGCCACGTGATCAGTGCATATGCAGTCACGTGATCAGTGTATGAAAAGCCACATGATCAGTGCATGATTGACACGTGATTAGTGCATGATAGCCATGGAAACAGTGCATGAACAGGTACGTGATCAGTTCATGGGCAGTCACGTGATCAGTGCATGATAGACACGTGATCAGTGCATGATAGCCACGTGATCCGTGCATGATCTGTCACGTGATCAGTGCATGTGCAGTCACGTGAACATTGTGTGATCAGCCACGTGATCAGTGCATGTTAGCCAACTGATCAGTGCATGGTAAGCAATGTGAATAGTGCATGATTAGCCACGTCATCAGCGCATGATCAGCCACTTGATCAGTGCTTGATCAGCCACATGATAAGTGCATGTGCAGTCACGTGATCAGTGTATGATCAGCCACGTGATCAGTGCATGATCAGGCACGTGAAGAGTGCATGATCAGTCACGTGATCAGTGTATGATAACCAGGTTATCAGTGCATGATCAGCCAAGTAATCAGTGCATGATCAGCCATGTGATCAGTGCATGCACAGTCACGTGATCAGTGTATGATCAGCCAAGTGATCAGTGCCTGATCAGGCACGTGAAGAGTGCATGAGGGCATCGGGATCAGTGCATGATCAGTCTCGGGATCAGTGCATGATCAGCCACGGGATCAGTGCATGTTAGCCATGTGATCAGTGCACGATAGCTACGTGATCAGTGCATAATCAGCCACGTAATCAGTGCATGATAGCCACCTGAGCAGCGCATGATCAGCAACGTGATTAGTGCATGATCAGCCACGTGATCAGTGCATGATAGCCACGTGATCACTGTATGATCAGCCAGGTGATCAGTGCATGATTAGGCACGGGAAGAGTGCATGAACAGTCACATGATCAGTTTATGATAGCCAGGTTATCAGCGCATGATAAGCCACGTGATCAGTGCATAATCAGCCATGTGATCAGTGCATGCACAGTCACGTGATCAGTGTATGATCAGCCAAGTGATCAGTGCATGATCAGGCACGTGAAGAGTGCATGAGGGCATCGGGATCAGTGCATGATCAGTCTCGGGATCAGTGCATGATCAGCCACGTGATCAGTGCATAATCAGCCATGTGATCAGTGCATGCACAGTCACGTGATTAGTGTATGATCAGCTTCGTGATCAGTGCATGATCAGGCACGTGATCAGAGCATGGTCGTTCAAGTGATAAGTGCATGATCAGGCACGTGATCAGTGCATGATCAGGCACGTGATCAGTGCATGATCAGCCATGTAATCAGTGAATGAGCAGCCACGTGATCACTGTATGATCAGCCACGTTATCAGTGCATGTGCAGTCACGTGATCAGTGTATGATCATCCATGTGTTCAGTGCATGATAGACAAGTGATCAATGCACGATATCTACGTGATCTGTGCATGCTCAGTCACATGAGCAGTGCATGATCAGCCACGTGATCAGTGCATGATAAGCAACGTGTTTAGTGCATGATCAGCCACGTGATTAGTGTATGATCAGCCACGTGATCAGTGCATGATCAGCGACGTGATCAGTGTATTATCACCCACGGATCAGTGCATGATCCGCAACTGATTAGTGCATGATCCGCCACGTGGTTAGTGTATGATTAACCACGTGATCAGTTCATGATGTGCCACAGGATCAGTGCATGATCAGCCACGTGATCAGTGCATGCACAGTCACATGATCAGTGTAAGATCAGCTTCGTGATCAGTGCATGATTAGTTACGTGATCAATGTATGATTAGCCACGTGATATGTGCATGATAGCCACGTGATCGGTGCATGCACAGTCACATGATCAGTGTATGATCAGCTTCGTGATCAGTGTATGATCAGACAGGTGATCCGTGCATGATCAGGCCCGTGATCAGTGCTTGATCATTCATGTGATCAGTGTATGGACATACACGTGATCAGTGCATAAACAGGCACATGAAGAGTCCATGATCAGTCACGTGATCAGTGTATGATCAGCCATGTTATCAGTGCATGATCCGCAACATGATTAGTGAATGATCAGCCACGTGATCAGTGCATGATCAGCCACGTGATCAGTGCATGATCAGCAAGGTGATCAGTGCATGCACAGTCACGTGATTAGTGTATGATCAGCTTCGTGATCAGTTATTGATCAGTCACATGATCAGTAGATGATCAACCACTTTATCAGTGCATTTTGAGCCACATGATCAGTGCATGATCAGTCACGTGATCAGTGTATGATCATCCACATAATCAGTGAATGTGCAGTCCCGTGATCAGTGCATGATAGCCATGTGATCAGTGCAGGATCAGTCACGTGATCAGTGCGGGATCAGTCACGTGATCAGTGTATGATCATCCACGTAATCAGTGCATGAGCAGTCACGTGATCAGTGCATGATAGCCATGTGATCAGTACATGATCAGTCACGTGATCAGTGCATGATCAGCCCCCTGATCAGTGTATGATCAGCCAGGTGATCATTGATTGCATGCCCAGTCACGTGATCAGTGTACGATAGCCACATTATCAGTGCATGAAAGCCAACTGATCAGTGCATGATCTGTCACGTGGTGAGTGTATGATCATCCACGTGATCAGTGCATGCGCAGTCCGTGATCAGTGTATGATCAGGCACGTGATCAGTGCATGATAGCCACGGGATCAGTGCATGATATCCACCTGAGCAGTGCATGATCAGCAACGTGATTAGTGCATGATCAGCCACGTGATCAGTGCATGATCAGCCACGTGATCACTGTATGATCAGCCACGTGATCAGTGCATATGCAGTCACGTGATCAGTGTATGAAAAGCCACATGATCAGTGCATGCTCAGGCACGTGAAGAGTGCATGATCAGTCACGTGATTAGTGTATGATAGCCTGGTTATCAGCCCATGATCAGCCACGTGATCAGTGCATGATCAGTCATGTGATCAGTGCATGCACAATCAGGTGATCAGTGTATTATCAGCTTCGTGATCAGTGCAGGATCAGCCACACGATGAGTGCATGATACGAAACCTGATTAGTGCATGATCGGCCACGTGATCAGTGCCTCATCAGCCACGTGATCACTGCATGCACATTCACGTGATCAGTGTATGATCAGCTTCGTGATCATGGCATGATTAGTTACGTGAACAATGTATGATTAGCCAGTTGATCAGTGCATGATAGCCACGGAAACAGTGCATGAACAGGTACATGATCAGTTCATGCCCAGTCCGTCGTGCATGATAGACACGTGATCAGTGCATGATCAACCACGTGATCAGTGCATGCAGAGTCACGTGTTCAGTGTATGATCAGCTTCGTGATCAGTGCATGATCAACCACGTGATCAGTGCATGATCACGCAGTTTAAAGTGTATGATTAGTCACGTGATCAGTGTATGATAGCCAGCTTAACAGTGCATGATCGCGAGATCAGTGCCTGATAGCCACGTGATCAGTGCATGATAGCCATGTGATCAGTGCATGATCAGTCACGTGATCAGTGCATGATCAGCCCCTGATCAGTGTATGATCAGCCAGGTGATCATTGATTGCATGCCCAGTCACGTAATCAGTGTACGATAGCCACATTATCAGTGCATGAAAGCCAACTGATCAGTGCATGATCTGTCACGTGGTGAGTGTATGATCATCCACGTGATCAGTGCATGCGCAGTCTCGTGATCAGTGTATGATCAGGCACGTGATCAGTGCATGATAGCCACCTGAGCAGTGCATGATCAGCAACGTGATTAGTGCATGATCAGCCACGTGATCAGTGCATGATCAGCCACGTGATCAGTATGATCAGCCACGTGATCAGTGCATATGCAGTCACGTGATCAGTGTATGAAAAGCCACATGATCAGTGCATGATCAGGCACGTGAAGAGTGCATGATCAGTCACGTGATTAGTGTATGATAGCCTGGTTATCAGCCCATGATCAGCCACGTGATCAGTGCATGATCAGTCATGTGATCAGTGCATGCACAATCAGGTGATCAGTGTATTATCAGCTTCGTGATCAGTGCAGGATCAGCCACGTGATCATTGCATGATCAGGCACGTGATCAGAGCATGGTCATTCATGTGGTAAGTGCATGATGAGGCACGTGATCAGTGCATGATCAGGCACGTGATCAGTGCGTGATCAGTCACATGATCAGTGCATGATCAGCCACGTGATCAGTGTACGATCAGCCACGTGATCAGTGCATGATAAGTAACGTGATTAGTGCATGATTAGCCACGTGATCAGTGTACGATTAGACACGTGATTAGTGCATGATAAGCCACGTGTCAGTGCATGATCAGCCACACGATGAGTGCATGATACGAAACCTGATTAGTGCATGATCCGCCACGTGATCAGTGCCTCATCAGCCACGTGATCAGTGCATGCACATTCACGTGATCAGTGTATGATCAGCTTCGTGATCATGGCATGATTAGTTACGTGAACAATGTATGATTAGCCAGTTGATCAGTGCATGATAGCCACGGAAACAGTGCATGAACAGGTACATGATCAGTTCATGCGCAGTCACGTCAATCGTGCATGATAGACACGTGATCAGTGCATGATCAACCACGTGATCAGTGCATGCAGAGTCACGTGTTCAGTGTATGATCAGCTTCGTGATCAGTGCATGATCAACCACGTGATCAGTGCATGATCACGCAGTTTAAGAGTGTATGATTAGTCACGTGATCAGTGTATGATAGCCAGCTTAACAGTGCATGATCAGCCACGAGATCAGTGCCTGATGAGCCACGTGATCAGTGCATGATAGCCATGTGATCAGTGCATGATCAGTCACGTGATCAGTGCATGATCAGCCCCCTGATCAGTGTATGATCAGCCAGGTGATCATTGATTGCATGCCCAGTCACGTAATCAGTGTACGATAGCCACATTATCAGTGCATGAAAGCCAACTGATCAGTGCATGATCTGTCACGTGGTGAGTGTATGATCATCCACGTGATCAGTGCATGCGCAGTCTCGTGATCAGTGTATGATCAGGCAAGTGATCAGTGCATGATAGCCACCTGAGCAGTGCATGATCAGCAACGTGATTAGTGCATGATCAGCCACGTGATCAGTGCATGATCAGCCACGTGATCACTGTATGATCAGCCATGTGATCAGTGCATATGCAGTCACGTGATCAGTGTATGAAAAGCCACATGATCAGTGCATGATCAGGCACGTGAAGAGTGCATGATCAGTCACGTGATTAGTGTATGATAGCCTGGTTATCAGCCCATGATCAGCCACGTGATCAGTGCATGATCAGTCATGTGATCAGTGCATGCACAATCAGGTGATCAGTGTATTATCAGCTTCGTGATCAGTGCAGGATCAGCCACGTGATCATTGCATGATCAGGTACGTGATCAGAGCATGGTCATTCATGTGATAAGTGCATGATGAGGCACGTGATCAGTGCATGATCAGGCACGTGATCAGTGCGTGATCAGTCACATGATCAGTGCATGATCAGCCACGTGATCAGTGTATGATCAGCCACGTGATCAGTGCATGATAAGTAACGTGATTAGTGCATGATTAGCCACGTGATCAGTGTACGATTAGACACGTGATTAGTGCATGATCAGCCACGTGTCAGTGCATGATCAGCCACACGATGAGTGCATGATACGAAACCTGATTAGTGCATGATCGGCCACGTGATCAGTGCCTCATCAGCCACGTGATCAGTGCATGCACATTCACGTGATCAGTGTATGATCAGCTTCGTGATCATGGCATGATTAGTTACGTGAACAATGTATGATTAGCCAGTTGATCAGTGCATGATAGCCACGGAAACAGTGCATGAACAGGTACATGATCAGTTCATGCGCAGTCACGTCAATCGTGCATGATAGACACGTGATCAGTGCATGATCAACCACGTGATCAGTGCATGCAGAGTCACGTGTTCAGTGTATGATCAGCTTCGTGATCAGTGCATGATCAACCACGTGATCAGTGCATGATCACGCAGTTTAAGAGTGTATGATTAGTCACGTGATCAGTGTGTGATAGCCAGCTTAACAGTGCATGATCAGCCACGAGATCAGTGCCTGATGAGCCACGTGATCAGTGCATGATAGCCAGGTGATCAGTGCATGATCAGTCACGTGATTAGTGCATGATCTGTCACTTGATCAGTGTATGATATCCACGTGATCAGTTCATGGGCCGTCATGTGATCAGTGCTCGATAGCTTCATGATGAGTGCATGATCAGCCACGTGATCAGTGCAAGATTGCCAAGTTATCAGTGCATGATTAGTTACGTGATCAATGTATGATTAGCCACTTGATTAGTGCATGATCAGCCACGTGATCAGTGCATGATCAGCCACGTGATGACTGCATGATACGCAACGTGATTAGTGCATTATCAGCCACGTGATCAGTGTATGATCAGATACGTGATCAGTGCATGATCAGCCACGTGATCAGTGCATGCACAGTCCCGTGTTCAGTGTATGATCACCTTCGTTATCAGTGCATGATCAGACACGTGATCAGTGCATGATGAGGCACGAGATGAATGCCTGACCAGTCACGTAAACAGTGAATGATCAGCCACGTGATCAGTTCCTGATCCGGCACGTGATCAGTGCATGATCAGTTACATGGTCAGTGTATGATCAGCCACGTGATCGGTTCATGATGGCCACGTGATCAGTGCATGATCAGCCACGTAATCAGTGCATGCATAGCCACGTGATCAGTGCATGATAGCTACGTGATCAGTGCATAATCAGCCACGTAATCAGTGCATGATAGCCACCTGAGCAGCGCATGATCAGCAACGTGATTAGTGCATGAACAACAACGTGATCAGTGCATGATCAGCCACGTGATCACTGTATGATCAGCCAGGTGATCAGTGCATGATTAGGCACGGGAAGAGTGCATGATCTGTCACGTGATCAGTGTATAATATCCACGTGATCAGTGCATGCGCAGTCACATGATTAGTGTATGATCAGCCACGTGATCAGTGCATGATCAGCCACCGGATCAGTGCATGGTAAGCAACATGATTAGTGCATGATCAGCCACGTGATCAGCACATGATCAGCCACGTGATCAGTGCATGATCAGCCATGTGATCAGTGCATGCACAGTCACGTGATCAGTGTATGATCAGCTTCGTGATCAGTGCATGATCAGCCATGTGATCAGTGCATGATCAGTCACGTGATCAGTGCATGATCAGCCACGTGATAAGTGCATGATCAGTCACGTGATCAGTGTATGATCATCCACATGATCAGTGCATGCACAGTCACGTGATCAGTGCATTATAGCCAAGTGATCAGTTCTTGATTAGTCACATGATCAGCACCATTCAGACACGAGATCACTGTATGCTAAGTCACGTGATCAGTTCATGATCAGCGACGTGATCAGTGTATGATCAGCCACGTGATCAGTGCATGATCAGCCACGTGATCAGTGCGTGATCAGGCTCGTGATCAGTGCATGATCAGTCACGTGATCAGTGTATGATCAGCCACGTGATCAGTGCATGATCAGCCACGTGATCAGTGCATGATCAGTCACGTGATCAGTGCATGATCAGCCACGTGATCAGTGCATGATCAGCCACGTGATCAGTGCATGATCAGCCACGTGATCAGTGCATGATCAGCCACGTAATCAGTGCAGGATGGCCACCTGACCAGTGCATGATCAGCCACGTGATTAGTGCATGATCAGCCACGTGATCAGTGCATGATCAGCCACGTGATCACTGCATGATCAGCCACGTGATCAGTGCATGATCATTCACGTGAGCAGTGCATGAACAGCCACGTGATCAGTGCATGATCAGCCACGTGATTAGTGCATGATCAGCCACGTGATCGGTGCATGCTCAGTCACGTGATCAGCGCATGATCAGCCACGTGATCAGTGCATGATCTGCCACGTGATCAGTGCATGATCAGCCACGTGATCAGTGCATGATTAGCCACGTGATCAGTGCATGATCAGCCACGTGATCAGTGCATGATCAGCCACGTGATCAGTGCATGCACAGTCACGTGATCAGTGTATCATCGGCTACGTGATCAGTGCATGATCAGCCACGTGATCAGTGCATGATCAGGCACGTGATCAGTGCATGATCATCCACGTGATCAGTGTATGATCAGCCAGGTTATCAGTGCATGATCAGCCACGTGATCAGTGCATGCACAGCCACGTTATCAGTGTATGCTCAGCTACGTGATAAGTGCATGATCAGCCACGTGATCAGTGCATGATCAGCACGTGATCAGTGCATGATCAGTCACGTGATCAGTGCATGATCAGCCACGTGATCAGTGCGTGATCAGCCACGTGATCAGTGCATGCTCAGTCACGTGATCAGTGTATGATCAGCCAGGTGATCAGTGCATGACCAGTCACGTAATCAGTGTACGATAGCCACGTTATCAGTGCATGATAGCCACGTGATCAGTGCATGATCTGTCACGTGGTCAGTGTATGATCAGCCACGTGATCAGTGCATGCGCAGTCTCGTGATCAGTGTATGATCAGGCACGTGATCAGTGCATGATCAGCCACCTGAGCAGTGCATGATCAGCAACGTGATTAGTGCATGATCAGCCACGTGATCAGTGCATGATCAGCCACGTGATCACTGTATGATTAGCCACGTGATCAGTGCATATGCAGTCACGTGATCAGTGTATGAAAAGCCACGTGATCAGTGCATGATCAGCCACGTGAAGAGTGCATGATCAGCCACGTGATTAGTGCATGATCAGCCACGTTATCAGCGCATGATCAGCCACGTGATCAGTGCATGATCAGCCACGTGATCAGTGCATGCACAGTCACGTGATCAGTGTATTATCAGCTTCGTGATCAGTGCATGATCAGCCACGTGATCAGTGCATGATCAGGCACGTGATCAGTGCATGGTCAGTCACGTGGTCAGTGCATGATGAGGCACGTGATCAGTGCATGATCAGCCACGTGATCAGTGCATGATCAGTCACATGATCAGTGTATGATCAGCCACGTGATCAGTGCACGATCAGCCACGTGATCAGTGCATGATAAGTAACGTGATCAGTGCATGATTAGCCACGTGATCAGTGCATGATCAGCCACGTGATCAGTGCATGCTCAGCCACGTGATCAGTGCATGATCAGCCACGTGATGAGTGCATGATCAGCAACGTGATTAGTGCATGATCAGCCACGTGATCAGTGCCTGATCAGCCACGTGATCAGTGCATGCACATCCACGTGATCAGTGTATGATCAGCCACGTGATCAGTGCATGATCAGTCACGTGAACAGTGTATGATCAGCCACGTGATCAGTGCATGATCAGCCACGTGAACAGTGCATGAACAGCCACGTGATCAGTGCATGCGCAGTCACGTAATCAGTGCATGATCAGCCACGTGATCAGTGCATGATCAGCCACGTGATCAGTGCATGCACAGTCACGTGTTCAGTGTATGATCAGCCACGTGATCAGTGCATGATCAGCCACGTGATCAGTGCATGATCAGGCACGTTAAGAGTGTATGATTAGTCACGTGATCAGTGTGTGATCAGCCACGTTAACAGTGCATGATCAGCCACGTGATCAGTGCCTGATCAGCCACGTGATCAGTGCATGATCAGCCACGTGATCAGTGCATGAGCAGTCACGTGATCAGTGCATGATCAGCCACGTGATCAGTGCATGATCATCCACGTGATCAGTGCATGGGCCGTCACGTGATCAGTGCACGATCAGCTTCATGATCAGTGCATGATCAGCCACGTGATCAGTGCATGATCAGCCACGTTATCAGTGCATGATCAGCCACGTGATCAGTGCATGATCAGTCACGTGATCAGTGTATGATCAGCCACGTGATCAGTGCATGATCAGCCACGTGATGACTGCATGATCAGTCACGTGATTAGTGCATTATCAGCCACGTGATCAGTGTATGATCAGTTACGTGATCAGTGTATGATCATCCACGTGATCAGTGCATGCACAGTCACGTGTTCAGTGCATTATAGCCTCGTTATCAGTTCATGATCAGTCACGTGATCAGTGCACGATCAGGCACGAGATCAGTGTATGATCAGTCACGTGATCAGTGCATGATCAGCGACGTGATCAGTGCCTGATCAGGCACGTGATCAGTGCATGATCAGCCACATGATCAGTGCATGACCAGCCACGTGATCGGTGCATGAGGCCATCGTGATCAGTGCATGATCAGCCACGTGATCAGTGCATGATCAGCCACGTGATCAGTGCATGCATCAGTCACGTGATCAGTGCATCATCAGCCACGTGATCAGTGCATGATCAGCCACGTGAGCAGTGCATGATCAGCCACGTGATGAGTGCATGATCAGCCACGTGATCAGTGTATGATCAGCCACGTGATCAGTGCATGATCAGCCACGTGATCAGTGCATGATTAGTCACGTGATCAGTGCATGCTCAGCCACGTGATCAGTGTATGATCAGCCACGTGATCAGTGCATGAGCAGTCACGTGATTAGTGCATGATCAGCCACGTGATCAGTTCATGATCAGCCACGTGATCAGTGCATGATCAGGCACGTGATCAGTGCATGATCAGCCACGTGATCAGCACATGATCAGCCACGTGATCAGTGCATGATCAGCCACGTGATCAGTGCATGCACAGTCACGTGATCAGTGTATGATCAGCCACGTGATCAGTGCATGATCAGCCATGTGATCAGTGCATGATCAGCCACGTGATCAGTGCATGATCAGCCACGTGATCAGTGCATGATCAGCCACGTGATCAGTGCATGATCAGCCACATGATCAGTGCATGATCAGTCACGTGATCAGTGCATGATCAGCCACGTGATCAGTGCATGATCAGCCACGTGATCAGTGCACGATCAGCCACGTGATCAGTGTATGCTAAGCCACGTGATCAGTGCATGATCAGCCACGTGATCAGTGCATGATCAGCCACGTGATCAGTGCATGATCAGCCACGTGATCAGTGCATGATCAGCCACGTGATCAGTGCATGATCAGCCACGTGATCAGTGTATGATCAGCCACGTGATCAGTGCATGATCAGCCACGTGATCAGTGCATGATCAGCCACGTGATCAGTGCATGATCAGCCACGTGATCAGTGCATGATCAGCCACGTGATCAGTGTATGATCAGCCACGTGATCAGTGCATGATCAGCCACGTGATCAGTGCATGATCAGTCACGTGACCAGTGCATGATCAGTCACGTGATCAGTGCATGATCAGTCACGTGATCAGTGCATGATCAGCCACGTGATCAGTGCATGATCAGCCACGTGATCAGTGCATGATGCAGCCACGTGAGCAGTGCGTGATTAGCCACGTGATCAGTGCACGATTCAGCCACGTGATCAGTGTATGCTACCACGTGATCAGTTCATGATCAGCGACGTGATCAGTGTATGATCAGCCACGTGATCAGTGCATGATCTGCAACGTGATTAGTGCATGATCAGCCACGTGGTTAGTGCATGATTAACCACGTGATCAGTGCATGATCTGCCACGTGATCAGTGCATGATCAGCCCCGTGATCAGTGCATGCACAGTCACGTGATCAGTGTATCATCGGCTTCGTGATCAGTGCATGATCAGCCACGAGATCAGTGCATGATCAGGCACGTGAAGGGTGCATGATCATTCACGTGTTCAGTGTATGACAGCCAGGTTATCAGGGCATGATCAGCCACGTGATCAGTTCATGCACAGTCACGTTATCAGTGTATGCTCAGCTTCGTGATAAGTGCATGATCAGCCACGTGATCAGTGCATGATCAGGACGTGATCAGTGCATCATCAGTCACGTGATCAGTTCATGATCAGCCACGTGATCAGTGCGTGATCAGCCTCGTGATCAGTGCATGATCAGTCACGTGATCAGTGTATGATCAGCCACGTGATCAGTGCATGATCAGCCACGTGATCAGTGCATGATCAGTCACGTGATCAGTGCATGATCAGCCACGTGATCAGTGCATGCATAGCCACGTGATCAGTGCATGATCAGCTACGTGATCAGTGCATGATCAGCCACGTAATCAGTGCAGGATGGCCACCTGACCAGTGCATGATCAGCAACATGATCAGTGCATGATCAGCTACGTGATCAGTGCATGATCAGCCACGTGATCTCTGTATGATCAGCGACGAGATCAGTGCATGTGCATTCACGTGAGCAGTGTGTGAACAGCCATGTGATCAGTGCATGATAGCCACGTTATCAATGCATTATAGCCACGTGATCGGTGCATGCTCAGTCACGTGATCAGTGCATGATCAGCCACGTGATCACTGTATCATCAGCCACGTGATCAGTGCATGCGCAGTCACGTGATCAGTGCATGATCAGCCACGTGATCCGGGCATGCGAACTCATGAGATCAGTGCATGACAGCTACGCAATCAGTGCATAATCAGTCACGTGATCAATGCATGATCGGCCACGTGATCAGTGCATGATCAGCCACGTAAAACAGTGCATGATCAGCCACGTGATCAGTGCATGCGCATTCACGTGATCAGTGCATTATAGACACGTTATCAGTGCATGATCAGCCACGTGATTAGTTCATGAGCAGTCACGTAATCAGTGTATGATCAGCCACGTGATCAGTGCATGATCAGCAACGTGATCAGTGCATGGTCAGCCACGTGATTAGTGCATGATTAGTCACGTGATCAGTGCATGATCAGCCACTTGATCAGTGCATGATCAGCCACGTGATCAGTCCATGATCAGCCACATGTCAGTGCATGATCAGGCACGTGATCAGTGTATGATCAGCCACGTTATCAGTGCATGATCAGCCACGTAATCAGTGCATGATCAGCCACGTGATCAGTGCATGAACAGTCACATGATCATTGTATGATCAGCTTCGTGATCAGAGCATGATCAGCCACGTGGTCAGTGCATGATCAGTCACGTGATCAGTGCATGATCAGTCACGTGATCAGTGCATGATCAGGCACGTGATCAGTGCATGATCAGGCACGTGATCAGTGCATTATCAGTCACGTGATCAGTGTATGATCAGCCACGTCATCAGTGCATGATAACCACGTGACTAGTGCATGATCAGACACGTGATCAGTGCATGATAAGCCACGGGATCAGTGCATGATAGCCATGTGATCAGTGCATGATAGATACGTGATCAGTGCATGATCAGCCAAGTAATCAGTGCATGATCGTCCACTTGATCTCTGTATGATTAGCCACGTGATCAGTGCATGTGCAGTCACGAGATCAGTGCATGATCAGCCACGTGTTCAGTGCATGATAGCCAAGTGATCAATGCATGATAGCTAAGTGATAGGTGCATGCTCAGTCACAGGAGCAGTGCATGATCAGCCACGTGATCAGTGCATGATAGCCACGTGATCATTGCCTACATTTACGTGATCAGTGCATGTGAAATCACGTGATTAGTGCAAGCACAGTCAAGTAATCATTGAATGATCAGCCACGTGATCAATGCATGATAGCCACGTGATCAGTGCATGATCAGCCACGTGATCAGTGCATGATAGTCATGTGATCAGTGCATGATCAGACACGTGAGCAGTGCATGATCAGCCACGTGATCCGTGCATGATCAGTCACGTGATCAGTGCATGTGCAGTCACGTGATCAGTGTGTGATCAGCCACGTGATCAGTGCATGATTAGCCAACTGATCAGTGCATGGTAAGCAACGTGAATAGTGCATGATTAGCCACGTCATCAGCGCATGATCAGCCACGTGATCAGTGCTTGATCAGCCACGTGATAAGTGCATGCGCAGTCACGTGATCAGTGTATGATCAGCCACGTGATCAGTGCATGATCAGGCACGTGAAGAGTGCATGATCAGTCACGTGATCAGTGTATGATAACCAGGTTATCAGTGCATGATCAGCCACGTAATCAGTGCATGATCAGCCACGTGATCAGTGCATGCACAGTCACGTGATCAGTGTATGATCAGCCACGTGATCAGTGCATGATCAGCCACGTGAAGAGTGCATGAGGGCATCGGGATCAGTGCATGATCAGTCTCGGGATCAGTGCATGATCAGCCACGGGATCAGTGCATGTTAGCCACGTGATCAGTGCACGATAGCTACGTGATCAGTGCATAATCAGCCACGTAATCAGTGCATGATAGCCACCTGATCAGCGCATGATCAGCCACGTGATCAGTGCATGATCAGCCACGTGATCAGTTCATGATCAGCCACGTGATCACTGTATGATCAGCCAGGTGATCAGTGCATGATTAGGCACGGGAAGAGTGCATGAACAGTCACATGATCAGTTTATGATAGCCACGTTATCAGCGCATGATCAGCCACGTGATCAGTGCATAATCAGCCATGTGATCAGTGCATGCACAGTCACGTGATTAGTGTATGATCAGCCACGTGATCAGTGCATGATCAGCCACGTGATCAGAGCATGGTCGTTCAAGTGATAAGTGCATGATCAGGCACGTGATCAGTGCATGATCAGCCATGTAATCAGTGAATGAGCAGCCACGTGATCACTGTATGATCAGCCACGTTATCAGTGCATGTGCAGTCACGTGATCAGTGTATGATCATCCACGTGTTCAGTGCATGATAGCCACGTGATCAATGCACGATATCTACGTGATCTGTGCATGCTCAGTCACATGATCAGTGCATGATCAGCCACGTGATCAGTGCATGATAAGCAACGTGTTTAGTGCATGATCAGCCACGTGATTAGTGTATGATCAGCCACGTGATCAGTGCATGATCAGCGACGTGATCAGTGTATTATCACCCACGTGATCAGTGCATGATCCGCAACGTGATTAGTGCATGATCCGCCACGTGGTTAGTGTATGATTAACCACGTGATCAGTTCATGATGTGCCACATGATCAGTGCATGATCAGCCACGTGATCAGTGCATGCACAGTCACATGATCAGTGTAAGATCAGCTTCGTGATCAGTGCATGATTAGTTACGTGACCAATGTATGATTAGCCACGTGATCTGTGCATGATAGCCACGTGATCAGTGCATGCACAGTCCCGTGATCAGTGTATGATCAGCTTCGTGATCAGTGTATGATCAGACAGGTGATCCGTGCATGATCAGGCCCGTGATCAGTGCTTGATCATTCATGTGATCAGTGTATGGACATACACGTGATCAGTGCATAAACAGGCACATGAAGAGTCCATGATCAGTCACGTGATCAGTGTATGATCAGCCATGTTATCAGTGCATGATCCGCAACATGATTAGTGAATGATCAGCCACGTGATCAGTGCATGATCAGCCACGTGATCAGTGCATGATCAGCAAGGTGATCAGTGCATGCACAGTCACGTGATTAGTGTATGATCAGCTTCGTGATCAGTTATTGATCAGTCACATGATCAGTGCATGATCAACCACTTTATCAGTGCATTTTCAGCCACATGATCAGTGCATGATCAGTCACGTGATCAGTGTATGATCATCCACATAATCAGTGAATGTGCAGTCCCGTGATCAGTGCATGATAGCCATGTGATCAGTGCAGGATCAGTCACGTGATCAGTGCGGGATCAGTCACGTGATCAGTGTATGATCATCCACATAATCAGTGCATGAGCAGTCACGTGATCAGTGCATGATAGCCATGTGATCAGTGCATGATCAGTCACGTGATCAGTGCATGATCAGCCCCCTGATCAGTGTATGATCAGCCAGGTGATCATTGATTGCATGCCCAGTCACGTGATCAGTGTACGATAGCCACATTATCAGTGCATGAAAGCCAACTGATCAGTGCATGATCTGTCACGTGGTGAGTGTATGATCATCCACGTGATCAGTGCATGCGCAGTCTCGTGATCAGTGTATGATCAGGCACGTGATCAGTGCATGATAGCCACGGGATCAGTGCATGATAGCCACCTGAGCAGTGCATGATCAGCAACGTGATTAGTGCATGATCAGCCACGTGATCAGTGCATGATCAGCCACGTGATCACTGTATGATCAGCCACGTGATCAGTGCATATGCAGTCACGTGATCAGTGTATGAAAAGCCACATGATCAGTGCATGATCAGGCACGTGAAGAGTGCATGATCAGTCACGTGATTAGTGTATGATAGCCTGGTTATCAGCCCATGATCAGCCACGTGATCAGTGCATGATCAGTCATGTGATCAGTGCATGCACAATCAGGTGATCAGTGTATTATCAGCTTCGTGATCAGTGCAGGATCAGCCACGTGATCATTGCATGATCAGGCACGTGATCAGAGCATGGTCATTCATGCGGTAAGTGCATGATGAGGCACGTGATCAGTGCATGATCAGGCACGTGATCAGTGCGTGATCAGTCACATGATCAGTGCATGATCAGCCACGTGATCAGTGTACGATCAGCCACGTGATCAGTGCATGATAAGTAACGTGATTAGTGCATGATTAGCCACGTGATCAGTGTACGATTAGACACGTGATTAGTGCATGATCAGCCACGTGTCAGTGCATGATCAGCCACACGATGAGTGCATGATACGAAACCTGATTAGTGCCTCATCAGCCACGTGATCAGTGCATGCACATTCACGTGATCAGTGTATGATCAGCTTCGTGTTCATGGCATGATTAGTTACGTGAACAATGTATGATTAGCCAGTTGATCAGTGCATGATAGCCACGGAAACAGTGCATGAACAGGTACATGATCAGTTCATGCGCAGTCACGTCAATCGTGCATGATAGACACGTGATCAGTGCATGATCAACCACGTGATCAGTGCATGCAGAGTCACGTGTTCAGTGTATGATCAGCTTCGTGATCAGTGCATGATCAACCACGTGATCAGTGCATGATCACGCAGTTTAAGAGTGTATGATTAGTCACGTGATCAGTGTGTGATAGCCAGCTTAACAGTGCATGATCAGCCACGAGATCAGTGCCTGATGAGCCACGTGATCAGTGCATGATAGCCAGGTGATCAGTGCATGATCAGTCACGTGATTAGTGCATGATCTGTCACTTGATCAGTGTATGATATCCACGTGATCAGTTCATGGGCCGTCATGTGATCAGTGCTCGATAGCTTCATGATGAGTGCATGATCAGCCACGTGATCAGTGCAAGATTGCCAAGTTATCAGTGCATGATTAGTTACGTGATCAATGTATGATTAGCCACTTGATTAGTGCATGATCAGCCACGTGATCAGTGCATGATCAGCCACGTGATGACTGCATGATACGCAACGTGATTAGTGCATTATCAGCCACGTGATCAGTGTATGATCAGATACGTGATCAGTGCATGATCAGCCACGTGATCAGTGCATGCACAGTCCCGTGTTCAGTGTATGATCACCTTCGTTATCAGTGCATGATCAGACACGTGATCAGTGCATGATGAGGCACGAGATGAATGCCTGACCAGCCACGTAAACAGTGAATGATCAGCCACGTGATCAGTTCCTGATCAGGCACGTGATCAGTGCATGATCAGTTACATGATCAGTGTATGACCAGCCACGTGATCGGTGCATGAGGGCATCGGGATCAGTGCATGATCAGCCACGGAATCAGTGCATGATAGCCATGTGATCAGTGCATGATAGCTACGTGATCAGTGCATAATCAGCCACGTAATCAGTGCATGATAGCCACCTGAGCAGCGCATGATCAGCAACGTGATTAGTGCATGATCAACAACGTGATCAGTGCATGATCAGCCACGTGATCACTGTATGATCAGCCAGGTGATCAGTGCATGATTAGGCACGGGAAGAGTGCATGATCTGTCACTTGATCAGTGTATAATATCCACGTGATCAGTGCATGCGCAGTCACGTGATTAGTGTATGATCAGCCACGTGATCAGTGCATGATAGCCACCTGATCAGTGCATGGTAAGCAACGTGATTAGTGCATGATTAGCCACGTGATCAGCGCATGATCAGCCACGTGATCAGTGCATGATCAGCCATGTGATCAGTGCATGCACAGTCACGTGATCAGTGTATGATCAGCTTCGTGATCAGTGCATGATCAGCCACGTGATCAGTGCATGATCAGCCACGTGATCAGTGCATGATCAGCCACGTGATCAGTGCATGAACAGTAACGTGATCAGTGTATGATCATCCACATGATCAGTGCATGACAGTCACGTGATCAGTGCATTATAGCCAAGTGATCAGTTCTTGATTAGTCACATGATCAGCACGATTCAGACACGAGATCACTGTATGCTAAGTCACGTGATCAGTTCATGATCAGCGACGTGATCAGTGTATGATCAGCCACGTGATCAGTGCATGATCAGCCACGTGATCAGTGCATGATCAGTCACGTGATCAGTGCATGATCAGTCACGTGATCAGTGCATGATCAGCCACGTGATCAGTGCATGATCAGCCACGTGATCAGTGCATGATCAGTCACGTGATCAGTGCATGATCAGCCACGTGATCAGTGCATGATCAGCCACGTGATCAGTGCATGATCAGCCACGTGATCAGTGCATGATCAGCCACGTGATCAGTGCATGACAGCCACGTGACCAGTGCATGATCAGCCACGTGATCAGTGCATGATCAGCCACGTGATCAGTGCATGATCAGCCACGTGATCTCTGTATGATAGCGACGTGATCAGTGCATGTTCATTCACGTGATCAGTGTGTGATCAGCCACGTGATCAGTGCATGATAGCCAAGTGATTAATGCATTATACCTATGTGATCGGTGCATGCTCAGTCACAAGATCAGCGCATGATCAGCCACGTGATCAGTGCATGATCTGCAACGTGATTAGTGCATGATCAGCCACGTGGTTAGTGCATGATTAACCACGTGATCAGTGCATGATCTGCCACATGATCAGTGCATGATCAGCCCCGTGATCAGTGCATGCACAGTCACGTGATCAGTGTATTATCGGCTTCGTGATCAGTGCATGATCAGCCACGAGATCAGTGCATGATCAGGCACATGAAGGGTGCATGATCATTCACGTGTTCAGTGTATGATCAGCCAGGTTATCAGGGCATGATCAGCCACGTGATCAGTTCATGCACAGTCACGTTATCAGTGTATGCTCAGCTTCGTGATAAGTGCATGATCAGCCACGTGATCAGTGCATGATCAGGACGTGATCAGTGCATCATCAGTCACGTGATCAGTTCATGATCAGCCACGTGATCAGTGCGTGATCAGGCTCGTGATCAGTGCATGATCAGTCACGTGATCAGTGTATGATCAGCCACGTGATCAGTGCATGATAGCCACGTGATCAGTGCATGATCAGTCACGTGATCAGTGCATGATCAGCCACGTGATCAGTGCATGATAGCCATGTGATCAGTGCATGATAGCTACGTGATCAGTGCATGATCAGCCACGTAATCAGTGCAGGATGGCCACCTGACCAGTGCATGATCAGCAACATGATTAGTGCATGATCAGCTACGTGATCAGTGCATGATCAGCCACGTGATCTCTGTATGATCAGCGACGAGATCAGTGCATGTGCATTCACGTGAGCAGTGTGTGAACAGCCATGTGATCAGTGCATGATAGCCAAGTTATCAATGCATTATAGCTATGTGATCGGTGCATGCTCAGTCACGTGATCAGTGCATGATCAGCCACGTGATCAGTGCATGATCAGCCACGTGATCAGTGCATGCGCTGTCACGTGATCAGTGCATGATCAGCCACGTGATCCGGGCATGCGAACTCATGAGATCAGTGCATGATCAGCCACGCGATCAGTGCATAATCAGTCACGTGATCAATGCATGATCGGTCACGTGATCAGTGCATGATAGCCACTAAAACAGTGCATGAACAGGCACGTGATCAGTGCATGCGCAGTCACGTGATCAGTGCATTATAGCCACGTTATCAGTGCATGATCAGCCACGTGATCAGTTCATGATCAGTCACGTGATCAGTGTATGATCAGCCACGTGATCAGTGCATGATCAGCAACGTGATCAGTGCATGATCAGCCACGTGATTAGTGCATGATTAGCCACGTGATCAGCGCATGATCAGCCACTTGATCAGTGCATGATCAGCCATGTGATCAGTGCATGATCAGCCACGGTGTCAGTGCATGATCAGGCACGTGATCAGTGTATGATAGCCACGTGATCAGTGCATGATCAGCCACGTAATCAGTGCATGATCAGCCACGTGATCAGTTCATGAACAGTCACGTGATCATTGTATGCTCAGCTTCGTGATCAGTGCATGATCAGCCACGTGATCTGTGCATGATCAGTCACGTGATCAGTGCATGATCAGTCACGTGATCAGTGCATGATCAGCCACGTGATCAGTGCATGATCAGGCACGTGATCAGTGCATTATCAGTCACGTGATCAGTGTATGATCAGCCACGTCATCAGTGCATGATAGCCACGTGACCAGTGCATGATCAGACACGTGATCAGTGCATGATCAGCCACGGGATCAGTGCATGATAGCCATGTGATCAGTGCATGATCAGCTACGTGATCAGTGCATGATCAGCCACGTAATCAGTGCATGATCGGCCACGTGATCTCTGCATGATCAGCCACGTGATCAGTGCATGTGCAGTCACGTGAGCAGTGCATGATCAGCCACGTGTTCAGTGCATGATAGCCAAGTGATCAATGCATGATAGCTACGTGATAAGTGCATGCTCAGTCACAAGAGCAGTGCATGATCAGCCACGTGATCAGTGCATGATCAGCCACGTGATCATTGCCTACATTTACGTGATCAGTGCATGTGAAATCACGTGATCAGTGCAAGCACAGTCACGTAATCATTGCATGATCAGCCACGTGTTCAGTGCATGATAGCCACGTGATCAGTGCATGCATAGCCACGTGATCAGTGCATGATAGTCATGTGATCAGTGCATGATAGCCACGTGATCAGTGCATGATCAGCCACGTGATCCGTGCATGATCAGTCACGTGATCAGTGCATGTGCAGTCACGTGATCAGTGTGTGATCAGCCACGTGATCAGTGCATGTTAGCCAACTGATCAGTGCATGGTAAGCAACGTGATTAGCGCATGATTAGCCACGTGATCAGCGCATGATCAGCCACGTGATCAGTGCATGATCAGCCACGTGATCAGTGCATGCGCAGTCACGTGATCAGTGTATGATCAGCCACGTGATCAGTGCATGATCAGGCACGTGATGAGTGCATGATCAGTCACGTGATCAGTGAATGATAACCAGGTTATCAGAGCATGATCAGCCACGTGATCAGTGCATGATCAGCCACGTGATCAGTGCATGCACAGTCACGTGATCAGTGTATGATCAGCCACGTGATCAGTGCATGATCAGGCACGTGAAGAGTGCATGAGGGCATCGGGATCAGTGCATGATCAGCCACGTGATCAGTGCATGATCAGCCACGTGATCAGTGCATGATTAGCCACGTGATCAGTGCACGATAGCTACGTGATCAGTGCATAATCAGCCACGTAATCAGTGCATGATAGCCACGTGATCAGCGCATGATCAGCCACGTGATTAGTGCATGATCAGCCACGTGATCAGTGCATGATCAGCCACGTGATCAGTGAATGATCAGCCACGTGATCAGTGCATGATTAGGCACGTGAAGAGTGCATGAACAGTCACATGATCAGTGCATGATAGCCACGTTATCAGCGCATGATCAGCCACGTGATCAGTGCATAATCAGCCATGTGATCAGTGCATGCACAGTCACGTGATTAGTGTATGATCAGCCACGTGATCAGTGCATGATCAGCCACGTGATCAGAGCATGGTCGTTCAAGTGATAAGTGCATGATCAGCCACGTGATCAGTGCATGATCAGCCACGTAATCAGTGAATGAGCAGCCACGTGATCACTGTATGATCAGCCACGTTATCAGTGCATGTGCAGTCACGTGATCAGTGTATGATCATCCACGTGTTCAGTGCATGATCAGCCACGTGATCAATGCACGATATCTACGTGATCTGTGCATGCTCAGTCACGTGATCAGTGCATGATCAGCCACGTGATCAGTGCATGATAAGCAACGTGTTTAGTGCATGATCAGCCACGTGATTAGTGTATGATCAGCCACGTGATCAGTGCATGATCAGCGACGTGATCAGTGTATTATCACCCACGTGATCAGTGCATGATCCGCAACGTGATTAGTGCATGATCCGCCACGTGGTTAGTGTATGATTAACCACGTGATCAGTTCATGATGTGCCACATGATCAGTGCATGATCAGCCACGTGATCAGTGCATGCACAGTCACATGATCAGTGTAAGATCAGCTTCGTGATCAGTGCATGATTAGTTACGTGACCAATGTATGATTAGCCACGTGATCTGTGCATGATAGCCACGTGATCAGTGCATGCACAGTCCCGTGATCAGTGTATGATCAGCTTCGTGATCAGTGTATGATCAGACAGGTGATCCGTGCATGATCAGGCCCGTGATCAGTGCTTGATCATTCATGTGATCAGTGTATGGACATACACGTGATCAGTGCATAAACAGGCACATGAAGAGTCCATGATCAGTCACGTGATCAGTGTATGATCAGCCACGTTATCAGTGCATGATCCGCAACATGATTAGTGAATGATCAGCCACGTGATCAGTGCATGATCAGCCACGTGATCAGTGCATGATCAGCAAGGTGATCAGTGCATGCACAGTCACGTGATTAGTGTATGATCAGCTTCGTGATCAGTTATTGATCAGTCACATGATCAGTGCATGATCAACCACTTTATCAGTGCATTTTCAGCCACATGATCAGTGCATGATCAGTCACGTGATCAGTGTATGATCATCCACATAATCAGTGAATGTGCAGTCCCGTGATCAGTGCATGATAGCCATGTGATCAGTGCAGGATCAGTCACGTGATCAGTGCGGGATCAGTCACGTGATCAGTGTATGATCATCCACATAATCAGTGCATGAGCAGTCACGTGATCAGTGCATGATAGCCATGTGATCAGTGCATGATCAGTCACGTGATCAGTGCATGATTAGCCCCCTGATCAGTGTATGATCAGCCAGGTGATCATTGATTGCATGCCCAGTCACGTGATCAGTGTACGATAGCCACATTATCAGTGCATGAAAGCCAACTGATCAGTGCATGATCTGTCACGTGGTGAGTGTATGATCATCCACGTGATCAGTGCATGCGCAGTCTCGTGATCAGTGTATGATCAGGCACGTGATCAGTGCATGATAGCCACCTGAGCAGTGCATGATCAGCAACGTGATTAGTGCATGATCAGCCACGTGATCAGTGCATGATCAGCCACGTGATCACTGTATGATCAGCCACGTGATCAGTGCATATGCAGTCACGTGATCAGTGTATGAAAAGCCACATGATCAGTGCATGATCAGGCACGTGAAGAGTGCATGATCAGTCACGTGATTAGTGTATGATAGCCTGGTTATCAGCCCATGATCAGCCACGTGATCAGTGCATGATCAGTCATGTGATCAGTGCATGCACAATCAGGTGATCAGTGTATTATCAGCTTCGTGATCAGTGCAGGATCAGCCACGTGATCATTGCATGATCAGGCACGTGATCAGAGCATGGTCATTCATGTGGTAAGTGCATGATGAGGCACGTGATCAGTGCATGATCAGGCACGTGATCAGTGCGTGATCAGTCACATGATCAGTGCATGATCAGCCACGTGATCAGTGTACGATCAGCCACGTGATCAGTGCATGATAAGTAACGTGATTAGTGCATGATTAGCCACGTGATCAGTGTACGATTAGACACGTGATTAGTGCATGATCAGCCACGTGTCAGTGCATGATCAGCCACACGATGAGTGCATGATACGAAACCTGATTAGTGCATGATCGGCCACGTGATCAGTGCCTCATCAGCCACGTGATCAGTGCATGCACATTCACGTGATCAGTGTATGATCAGCTTCGTGTTCATGGCATGATTAGTTACGTGAACAATGTATGATTAGCCAGTTGATCAGTGCATGATAGCCACGGAAACAGTGCATGAACAGGTACATGATCAGTTCATGCGCAGTCACGTCAATCGTGCATGATAGACACGTGATCAGTGCATGATCAACCACGTGATCAGTGCATGCACAGTCACGTGTTCAGTGTATGATCAGCTTCGTGATCAGTGCATGATCAACCACGTGATCAGTGCATGATCACGCAGTTTAAGAGTGTATGATTAGTCACGTGATCAGTGTGTGATAGCCAGCTTAACAGTGCATGATCAGCCACGAGATCAGTGCCTGATGAGCCACGTGATCAGTGCATGATAGCCAGGTGATCAGTGCATGATCAGTCACGTGATTAGTGCATGATCTGTCACTTGATCAGTGTATGATATCCACGTGATCAGTTCATGGGCCGTCATGTGATCAGTGCTCGATAGCTTCATGATGAGTGCATGATCAGCCACGTGATCAGTGCAAGATTGCCAAGTTATCAGTGCATGATTAGTTACGTGATCAATGTATGATTAGCCACTTGATTAGTGCATGATCAGCCACGTGATCAGTGCATGATCAGCCACGTGATGACTGCATGATACGCAACGTGATTAGTGCATTATCAGCCACGTGATCAGTGTATGATCAGATACGTGATCAGTGCATGATCAGCCACGTGATCAGTGCATGCACAGTCCCGTGTTCAGTGTATGATCACCTTCGTTATCAGTGCATGATCAGACACGTGATCAGTGCATGATGAGGCACGAGATGAATGCCTGACCAGTCACGTAAACAGTGAATGATCAGCCACGTGATCAGTTCCTGATCAGGCACGTGATCAGTGCATGATCAGTTACATGATCAGTGTATGACCAGCCACGTGATCGGTGCATGAGGGCATCGGGATCAGTGCATGATCAGCCACGGAATCAGTGCATGATAGCCATGTGATCAGTGCATGATAGCTACGTGATCAGTGCATAATCAGCCACGTAATCAGTGCATGATAGCCACCTGAGCAGCGCATGATCAGCAACGTGATTAGTGCATGATCAACAACGTGATCAGTGCATGATCAGCCACGTGATCACTGTATGATCAGCCAGGTGATCAGTGCATGATTAGGCACGGGAAGAGTGCATGATCTGTCACTTGATCAGTGTATAATATCCACGTGATCAGTGCATGCGCAGTCACGTGATTAGTGTATGATCAGCCACGTGATCAGTGCATGATCAGCCACCTGATCAGTGCATGGTAAGCAACGTGATTAGTGCATGATTAGCCACGTGATCAGCGCATGATCAGCCACGTGATCAGTGCAGGATCAGCCATGTGATCAGTGCATGCACAGCCACGTGATCAGTGCATTATCAGCCACGTGATCAGTTCTTGATCAGTGACGTGATCAGCACCATCAGCCACGTGATCACTGCATGCTCAGCCACGTGATCAGTGCATGATCAGCCACGTGATCAGTGCATGATCAGCCACGTGATCAGTGCATGATCAGCCACGTGATCAGTGCATGATCAGGCACGTGATCAGTGCATGATCAGTCACGTGATCAGTGTATGATCAGCCACGTGATCAGTGCATGATCAGCCACGTGATCAGTGCATGATCAGCCACGTGATCAGTGCATGATCAGCCACGTGATCAGTGCATGATCAGCCACGTGATCAGTGCATGATAGCTACGTGATCAGTGCATGATCAGCCACGTGATCAGTGCAGGATAGCCACGTGACCAGTGCATGATCAGCCACGTGATTAGTGCATGATCAGCCACGTGATCAGTGCATGATAAGCCACGTGATCACTTCATGATCAGCGACGTGATCAGTGCATGCGCATTCACGTGAGCAGTGCGTGAACAGCCATGTGATCAGTGCATGATAGCCACGTGATTAATGCATTATCCTATGTGATCGGTGCATGCTCAGTCACAAGATCAGCGCATGATCAGCCACGTGATCAGTGCATGATCTGCAACGTGATTAGTGCATGATCAGCCACGTGGTTAGTGCATGATTAACCACGTGATCAGTGCATGATCTGCCACATGATCAGTGCATGATCAGCCCCGTGATCAGTGCATGCACAGTCACGTGATCAGTGTATCATCGGCTTCGTGATCAGTGCATGATCAGCCACGAGATCAGTGCATGATCAGGCACATGAAGGGTGCATGATCATTCACGTGTTCAGTGTATGACAGCCAGGTTATCAGGGCATGATCAGCCACGTGATCAGTTCATGCACAGTCACGTTATCAGTGTATGCTCAGCTTCGTGATAAGTGCATGATCAGCCACGTGATCAGTGCATGATCAGGACGTGATCAGTGCATCATCAGTCACGTGATCAGTTCATGATCAGCCACGTGATCAGTGCGTGATCAGGCTCGTGATCAGTGCATGATCAGTCACGTGATCAGTGTATGATCAGCCACGTGATCAGTGCATGATAGCCACGTGATCAGTGCATGATCAGTCACGTGATCAGTGCATGATCAGCCACGTGATCAGTGCATGATAGCCATGTGATCAGTGCATGATAGCTACGTGATCAGTGCATGATCAGCCACGTAATCAGTGCAGGATGGCCACCTGACCAGTGCATGATCAGCAACATGATTAGTGCATGATCAGCTACGTGATCAGTGCATGATCAGCCACGTGATCTCTGTATGATCAGCGACGAGATCAGTGCATGTGCATTCACGTGAGCAGTGTGTGAACAGCCATGTGATCAGTGCATGATAGCCAAGTTATCAATGCATTATAGCTATGTGATCGGTGCATGCTCAGTCACAAGATCAGTGCATGATCAGCCACGTGATCAGTGCATGATCAGCCACGTGATCAGTGCATGCGCTGTCACGTGATCAGTGCATGATCAGTCACGTGATCCGTGCATGCGAAGTCACGAGATCAGTGCATGACAGCTACGCAATCAGTGCATAATCAGTCACGTGATCAATGCATGATCGGCCACGTGATCAGTGCATGATAGCCACGTAAAACAGTGCATGAACAGGCAGGTGATCAGTGCATGCGCAGTCACGTGATCAGTGCATGATAGCCACGTTATCAGTGCATGATCAGCCACGTGATTAGTGCATGAGCAGTCACGTAATCAGTGTATGATCAGCCACGTGATCAGTGCATGATCAGCAACCTGATCAGTGCATGGTAAGCCACGTGATTAGTGCATGATTAGCCACGTGATCAGCGCATGATCAGCCACTTGATCAGTGCATGATCAGCCACGTGATCAGTGCATGATCAGCCACATGTCAGTGCATGATCAGGCACGTGATCAGTGTATGATAGCCACGTGATCAGTGCATGATCAGCCACGTAATCAGTGCATGATCAGCCACGTGATCAGTGCATGAACAGTCACGTGATCAGTGTATGATCAGCTTCATGATCAGTGCATGATCAGCCACGTGATCTGTGCATGATCAGTCACGTGATCAGTGCATGATCAGTCACGTGATCAGTGCATGATCAGGCACGTGATCAGTGCATGATCAGGCACGTGATCAGTGCATTATCAGTCACGTGATCAGTGTATGATCAGCCACGTCATCAGTGCATGATCAGCCACGTGATCAGTGCATGATCAGACACGTGATCAGTGCATGATCAGCCACGGTGATCAGTGCATGATAGCCACGTGATCAGTGCATGATCAGCTACGTGATCAGTGCATGATCAGCCAAGTAATCAGTGCATGATCGTCCACTTGATCTCTGTATGATCAGCCACGTGATCAGTGCATGTGCAGTCACGTGATCAGTGTGTGATCAGCCACGTGTTCAGTGCATGATAGCCAAGTGATCAGTGCATGATAGCTACGTGATAAGTGCATGCTCAGTCACGGGAGCAGTGCATGATCAGCCACGTGATCAGTGCATGATCAGCCACGTGATCAGTGCCTACATTTACGTGATCAGTGCATGTGAAATCACGTGATTAGTGCAAGCTCAGTCACGTAATCAGTGCATGATCAGCCACGTGATCAATGCATGATCAGCCACGTGATCAGTGAATGATAGCCACGTGATCAGTGCATGATAGTCATGTGATCAGTGCATGATAGCCACGTGAGCAGTGCATGATAGCCACGTGATCCGTGCATGATCTGTCACGTGATCAGTGCATGTGCAGTCACGTGATCAGTGTGTGATCAGCCACGTGATCAGTGCATGTTAGCCAACTGATCAGTGCATGGTAAGCAACGTGATTAGTGCATGATTAGCCACGTCATCAGCGCATGATCAGCCACGTGATCAGTGCATGATCAGCCACGTGATAAGTGCATGAGCAGTCACGTGATCAGTGTATGATCAGCCACGTGATCAGTGCATGATCAGCCACGTGAAGAGTGCATGATCAGTCACGTGATCAGTGTATGATAGCCACGTTATCAGTGCATGATCAGCCACGTAATCAGTGCATGATCAGCCACGTGATCAGTGCATGCACAGTCACGTGATCAGTGTATGATCAGCCACGTGATCAGTGCATGATCAGCCACGTGAAGAGTGCATGAGGGCATCGGGATCAGTGCATGATCAGTCTCGGGATCAGTGCATGATCAGCCACGTGATCAGTGCATGATTAGCCATGTGATCAGTGCACGATAGCTACGTGATCAGTGCATAATCAGCCACGTAATCAGTGCATGATCAGCCACGTGAGCAGCGCATGATCAGCAACGTGATTAGTGCATGATCAGCCACGTGATCAGTGCATGATCAGCCACGTGATCACTGTATGATCAGCCAGGTGATCAGTGCATGATTAGGCACGTGAAGAGTGCATGAACAGTCACATGATCAGTGTATGATAGCCACGTTATCAGCGCATGATCAGCCACGTGATCAGTGCATAATCAGCCATGTGATCAGTGCATGCACAGTCACGTGATTAGTGTATGATCAGCTACGTGATCAGTGCATGATCAGGCACGTGATCAGAGCATGGTCGTTCAAGTGATAAGTGCATGATCAGGCACGTGATCAGTGCATGATCAGCCACGTAATCAGTGAATGAGCAGCCACGTGATCACTGTATGATCAGCCACGTTATCAGTGCATGAGCAGTCACGTGATCAGTGTATGATCAGCCATGTGTTCAGTGCATGATAGACAAGTGATCAATGCACGATATCTACGTGATCTGTGCATGCTCAGTCACATGAGCAGTGCATGATCAGCCACGTGATCAGTGCATGATAAGCAACGTGTTTAGTGCATGATCAGCCACGTGATTAGTGTATGATCAGCCACGTGATCAGTGCATGATCAGCGACGTGATCAGTGTATTATCACCCACGTGATCAGTGCATGATCCGCAACGTGATTAGTGCATGATCCGCCACGTGGTTAGTGTATGATTAACCACGTGATCAGTTCATGATGTGCCACATGATCAGTGCATGATCAGCCACGTGATCAGTGCATGCACAGTCACATGATCAGTGTAAGATCAGCTTCGTGATCAGTGCATGATTAGTTACGTGACCAATGTATGATTAGCCACGTGATCTGTGCATGATCAGCCACGTGATCAGTGCATGCACAGTCCCGTGATCAGTGTATGATCAGCTTCGTGATCAGTGTATGATCAGACAGGTGATCCGTGCATGATCAGGCCCGTGATCAGTGCTTGATCATTCATGTGATCAGTGTATGGACATACACGTGATCAGTGCATAAACAGGCACATGAAGAGTCCATGATCAGTCACGTGATCAGTGTATGATCAGCCATGTTATCAGTGCATGATCCGCCACATGATTAGTGAATGATCAGCCACGTGATCAGTGCATGATCATGCCACGTGATCAGTGCATGCATCAGCCAGGTGATCAGTGCATGCATCAGCTACGTGATCAGTGCATGATCAGCCACGTGATCAGTGCATGATCAGACCACTTTATCTCTGCATTTTCAGCCACATGATCAGTGCATGATGCAGTCACGTGATCAGTGTATGATCATCCACGTGTTCAGTGAATGATGCAGCCCAGTGATCAGTGCATGATAGCCATGTGATCAGTGCAGGCTCAGTCACAGTGAGCAGTGCATGATCAGCCACGTGATCAGTGCATGATCATCCACATGATCATTGCATACAGTCACGTGATCAGTGCATGATAGTCATGTGATTAGTGCAAGCATCAGTCACGTAATCAGTGCATGATCAGCCACGTGTTCAGTGTATGATCAGCCACGTGATCAGTGCACGCCTAGCCACGTGATCAGTGCACGATAGCCACGTTATCAGTGCATGAAAGCCACGTGAGCAGTGCATGATCAGCCACGTGATCCGTGCATGAGCAGTCACGTGATCAGTGCATGTGCAGGCACGTGATCATTGTGTGATCAGCCACGTGATCAGTGCATGTTAGCCAACTGATCAGTGCATGGTAAGCAACGTGAATAGCGCATGATTAGCCACGTCATCAGCGCATGATCAGCCACGTGATCAGTGCATGATCAGCCACATGATAAGTGCATATGCAGTCACGTGATCAGTGTATGAACAGCCACATGATCAGTGCATGATCAGGCACGTGAAGAGTGCATGATCAGTCACGTGATCAGTGTATGATAACCAGGTTATCAGCCCATGATCAGCCACGTGATCAGTGCATGATCAGTCATGTGATCAGTGCATGCACAATCAGGTGATCAGTGTATTATCAGCTACGTGATCAGTGCAGGATCAGGCACGTGAACATTGCATGAGGGCATCGGGATCAGAGCATGGTCATTCACGTGGTAAGTGCATGATGAGGCACGTGATCAGTGCATGATCAGCCATGTGATCAGTGCGCGATCAGTCACATGATCAGTGCATAATCAGCCACGTAATCAGTGTACGATCAGCCACCTGAGCAGCGCATGATAAGTAACGTGATTAGTGCATGATTAGCCACGTGATCAGTGCACGATTAGCCACGTGATTACTGTATGATCAGCCACGTGATCAGTGCATGATTAGCCACGCGAAGAGTGCATGAAACGTAACATGATTAGTGCATGATCGGCCAGGTTATCAGCGCCTCATCAGCCACGTGATCAGTGCATACACATTCACGTGATCAGTGCATGCATCAGCCACGTGATCATTGCATGATTAGTTACGTGAACAATGTATGATTAGGCAGGTGATCAGAGCATGATAGCCACGTGAACAGTGCATGAACAGGCACGTGATCAGTTCATGCGCAGTCACGTAATCAGTGCATGAGCAGCCACGTGATCACTGCATGATCAACCACGTTATCAGTGCATGCGCAGTCACGTGTTCAGTGTATGATCAGCCACGTGTTCAGTGCATGATCAGCCACGTGATCAGTGCACGATCATCTACGTTATCAGTGCATGCTTAGTCACGTGAGCAGTGTATGATCAGCCACGTGATCAGTGCATGATCAGCAACGTGTTTAGTGCATGATCAGCCACGTGATTAGTGTATGATCAGCCAGGTGATCAGTGCATGATCAGTCACGTGATCAGTGTATTATCAGCCACGTGATCAGTGCATGATCCGCCACGTGATCAGTGCATGATCCGCCACGTGGTTAGTGTATGATTAACCACGTGATCAGTTCATGATCTGCCACGTGATCAGTGCATGATCAGCCACGTGATCAGTGCATGCACAGTCACGTGATCAGTGTAAGATCAGCCACGTGATTAGTGCATGATTAGTCACGTGATCAATGTATGATTAGCCACGTGATCTGTGCATGATCAGCCACGTGGTCAGTGCATGCACAGTCCCGTGATCAGTGTATGATCAGCTTCGTGATCAGTGCATGATCAGACAGGTGATCCGTGCATGATCAGGCCCGTGATCAGTGCATGATCATTCATGTGATCAGTGTATGGACATACACGTGATCAGTGCATAAACAGGCACATGAAGAGTCCATGATCAGTCACGTGAGCAGTGTATGATCAGCCACGTTATCAGTGCATGATCCGCAACGTGATTAGTGAATGATCAGCCACGTGATCAGTGCATGATCAGCCACGTGATCAGTGCATGATCAGCAACGTGATCAGTGCATGCACAGCCACGTGATCAGTGTATGATCAGCTACGTGATCAGTGCTTGATCAGTCACGTGATCAGTGCATGATCAACCACTTTATCAGTGCATTTTCAGCCACGTGATCAGTGCATGATCAGTCACGTGATCAGTGTATGATCATCCACATAATCAGTGAATGTGCAGTCACGTGATCAGTGCATGATAGCCATGTGATCAGTGCAGGCTCAGTCACGTGATCAGTGCGGGATCAGCCACGTGATCAGTGTATGATCATCCACGTAATCAGTGCATGCGCAGTCACGTGATCAGTGCATGATCAGCCACGTGATCAGTGCATGATCAGCCACGTGATCAGTGCATGATCAGCCACGTGATCAGTGTATGATCAGCCAGGTGATCAGTTGCATGCACAGTCACGTGATCAGTGTACGATCAGCCACATTATCAGTGCATGAAAGCCAAGTGATCAGTGCATGATCAGTCACGTGGTGAGTGTATGATCATCCACGTGATCAGTGCATGCGCAGTCACGTGATCAGTGTATGATCAGGCACGTGATCAGTGCATGATAGTCACCTGAGCAGTGCATGATCAGCCACGTGATTAGTGCATGATCAGCCACGTGATCAGTGCATGATCAGCCACGTGATCACTGTATGATCAGCCACGTGATCAGTGCATGATCAGTCACGTGATCAGTGTATGATAAGCCACTTGATCAGTGCATGATCAGGCACGTGAAGAGTGCATGATCAGCCACGTGATTAGTGTATGATAGCCTGGTTATCAGCCCATGATCAGCCACGTGATCAGTGCATGATCAGTCACGTGATCAGTGCATGCACAGTCAGGTGATCAGTGTATTATCAGCTTCGTGATCAGTGCAGGATCAGCCACGTGATCATTGCATGATCAGGCACGTGATCAGAGCATGGTCATTCATGTGGTAAGTGCATGATGAGGCACGTGATCAGTGCATGATCAGGCACGTGATCAGTGCGTGATCAGTCACATGATCAGTGCATGATCAGCCACGTGATCAGTGCACGATCAGCCACGTGATCAGTGCATGATAAGTAACGTGATTAGTGCATGATTAGCCACGTGATCAGTGTACGATTAGCCACGTGATTAGTGCATGATCAGCCACGTGATCAGTGCATGATCAGCCACACGATGAGTGCATGATACGAAACCTGATTAGTGCATGATCGGCCACGTGATCAGTGCCTCATCAGCCAGGTGATCAGTGCATGCACATTCACGTGATCAGTGTATGATCAGCTTCGTGATCATGGCATGATTAGTTACGTGAACAATGTATGATTAGCCAGTTGATCAGTGCATGATAGCCACGGAAACAGTGCATGAACAGGTACATGATCAGTTCATGCGCAGTCACGTCAATCGTGCATGATAGACACGTGATCAGTGCATGATCAACCACGTGATCAGTGCATGCACAGTCACGTGTTCAGTGTATGATCAGCTTCGTGATCAGTGCATGATCAACCACGTGATCAGTGCATGATCACGCAGTTTAAGAGTGTATGATTAGTCACGTGATCAGTGTGTGATAGCCAGCTTAACAGTGCATGATCAGCCACGAGATCAGTGCCTGATGAGCCACGTGATCAGTGCATGATAGCCAGGTGATCAGTGCATGATCAGTCACGTGATTAGTGCATGATCTGTCACTTGATCAGTGTATGATATCCACGTGATCAGTTCATGGGCCGTCATGTGATCAGTGCTCGATAGCTTCATGATGAGTGCATGATCAGCCACGTGATCAGTGCAAGATTGCCAAGTTATCAGTGCATGATTAGTTACGTGATCAATGTATGATTAGCCACTTGATTAGTGCATGATCAGCCACGTGATCAGTGCATGATCAGCCACGTGATGACTGCATGATACGCAACGTGATTAGTGCATTATCAGCCACGTGATCAGTGCATGATAAGATACGTGATCAGTGCATGATCAGCCACGTGATCAGTGCATGCACAGTCCCGTGTTCAGTGTATGATCACCTTCGTTATCAGTGCATGATCAGACACGTGATCAGTGCATGATGAGGCACAAGATGAATGCCTGACCAGTCACGTAAACAGTGAATGATCAGCCACGTGATCAGTTCCTGATCAGGCACGTGATCAGTGCATGATCAGTTACATGATCAGTGTATGACCAGCCATGTGATCGGTGCATGAGGGCATCGGGATCAGTGCATGATCAGCCACGGAATCAGTGCATGATAGCCATGTGATCAGTGCATGATAGCTACGTGATCAGTGCATAATCAGCCACGTAATCAGTGCATGATAGCCACCTGAGCAGCGCATGATCAGCAACGTGATTAGTGCATGATCAACAACGTGATCAGTGCATGATCAGCCACGTGATCACTGTATGATCAGCCAGGTGATCAGTGCATGATTAGGCACGGGAAGAGTGCATGATCTGTCACGTGATCAGTGTATAATAGCCACGTGATCAGTGCATGCGCAGTCACGTGATTAGTGTATGATCAGCCACGTGATCAGTGCATGATAGCCACCGGATCAGTGCATGGTAAGCAACGTGATTAGTGCATGATTAGCCACGTGATCAGCACATGATCAGCCACGTGATCAGTGCATGATCAGCCATGTGATCAGTGCATGCACAGTCACGTGATCAGTGTATGATCAGCTTCGTGATCAGTGCATGATCAGCCATGTGATCAGTGCATGATCAGTCACGAGATCAGTGCATGATCAGTCACGTGATAAGTGCATGATCAGTAACGTGATCAGTGTATGATCATCCACATGATCAGTGCATGCACAGTCACGTGATCAGTGCATTATAGCCAAGTGATCAGTTCTTGATTAGTCACATGATCAGCACCATTCAGACACGAGATCACTGTATGCTAAGTCACGTGATCAGTTCATGATCAGCGACGTGATCAGTGTATGATCAGCCACGTGATCAGTGCATGATCTGCAACGTGATTAGTGCATGATCAGCCACGTGGTTAGTGCATGATTAACCACCTGATCAGTGCATGATCTGCCACATGATCAGTGCATGATCAGCCCCGTGATCAGTGCATGCACAGTCACGTGATCAGTGTATCATCGGCTTCGTGATCAGTGCATAATCAGCCACGAGATCAGTGCATGATCAGGCACATGAAGGGTCCATGATCATTCACGTGTTCAGTGTATGACAGCCAGGTTATCAGGGCATGATCAGCCACGTGATCAGTTCATGCACAGTCACGTTATCAGTGTATGCTCAGCTTCGTGATAAGTGCATGATCAGCCACGTGATTAGTGCAGGATCAGGACGTGATAAGTGCATCATCAGTCACGTGATCAGTTCATGATCAGCCACGTGATCAGTGCGTGATCAGGCTCGTGATCAGTGCATGATCAGTCACGTGATCAGTGCATGATCAGTCAAGAGATCAGTGCATGATCAGTCACGTGATCAGTGCATGATCAGTAAAGTGATCAGTGTATGATCATCCACATGATCAGTGCATGACAGTCACGTGATCAGTGCATTATAGCCAAGTGATCAGTTCTTGATTAGTCACATGATCAGCACCATTCAGACACGAGATCACTGTATGCTAAGTCACGTGATCAGTTCATGATCAGCGACGTGATCAGTGTATGATCAGCCACGTGATCAGTGCATGATCTGCAACGTGATTAGTGCATGATCAGCCACGTGGTTAGTGCATGATTAACCACGTGATCAGTGCATGATCTGCCACGTGATCAGTGCATGATCAGCCCCGTGATCAGTGCATGCACAGTCACGTGATCAGTGTATCATCGGCTTCGTGATCAGTGCATAATCAGCCACGAGATCAGTGCATGATCAGGCACATGAAGGGTCCATGATCATTCACGTGTTCAGTGTATGACAGCCAGGTTATCAGGGCATGATCAGCCACGTGATCAGTTCATGCACAGTCACGTTATCAGTGTATGCTCAGCTTCGTGATAAGTGCATGATCAGCCACATGATCAGTGCAGGATCAGGACGTGATAAGTGCATCATCAGTCACGTGATCAGTTCATGATCAGCCACGTGATCAGTGCGTGATCAGGCTCGTGATCAGTGCATGATCAGTCACGTGATCAGTGTATGATCAGCCACGTGATCAGTGCATGATAGCCACGTGATCAGTGCATGATCAGTCACGTGATCAGTGCATGATCAGCCACGTGATCAGTGCATGATAGCTATGTGATCAGTGCATGATAGCTACGTGATCAGTGCATGATCAGCCACGTAATCAGTGCAGGATGGCCACCTGACCAGTGCATGATCAGCAACATGATTAGTGCATGATCAGCTACGTGATCAGTGCATGATCAGCCACGTGATCTCTGTATGATCAGCGACGAGATCAGTGGATGTGCATTCAGTGAACGACCAGCCACGTGATAACTGCATGCGCGGTCAGGTGGTCAGTTCCTGATCAGCCACCTGATCAGTGCGTGCACAGTCCCCTGATCAGCGCCTGTCAGTCACTGATCACTGCCTGATAAACACGTGATCAGTGCCCGAACAGCCACGTCATCAGTGCATGCGCAGTCACGTGATCAGTGCATGATAGCCACGTGATCAGTGCGTGCACAGTCCCATGATCAGCGCCTGTCAGTCACTGATCATTGCCTGATAAACACGTGATCAGTGCATGATGAGCCATGTGATCAGTGCCCGATCAGCCACGTCATCAGTGCATGCGCAGTCACGTCATCAGTGCATGATAGCCACGTGATCAGTGCTTGCTCAGTCACGTGATCTGTACTTGATCAGCCACGTGATCAGTGCCTGCAGAGTCACGTGATCAGGGCCTGCTGAGCTGCGTGATTCCTGCCGGCTCATCTGCTTGACAATTGCCAGCTGAGCTGCGTGATTCCTGTCGGCTCATCTGCTTGACAATTGCCATCTGAGCTGCGTGATTCCTGCCTGGTCACGTGCTTGGTTATTGCCAGTTGAGCAGCATGATTCGTCACTGCTGAGCTCCAGGCTTATTGCATGCTGATTGCGTGGTTCGTGTCTGCTCAGCTCTTTGAGTATTGCCTCCTGAGGTCCGTGTTCAGTCGCCACCTGCCGGGGACCAGCCCCAACTGATCCAGGGTATTCGAAGGAGAGATGGCCTAGGCGACTATTTATATGCTAATCAGAGATGTCAAGAATAAGAGTATGAGGAGAGCTCAGTAGGAAAATTCGGTGGAGAAAAGAGACTGAGTAGCTTGGTTTACGTGGAAGACCAATCAAACTTCAAGACAAGAAGTTTGCACCACTTTCGTAGGCCGCAGGCGCCCTCTCGAAAGGCAAAAGGTGCCTCACCCTAGACACCTTCTCGAGTGGGTCTTAGCAGCCCAGGCATAATTAGAAAGCGTGGTGGGTTCCGCGCTCCAGATGGAGACTCAGCTGGAAGTTAAAGGGAAGAATGACAAGGAACTTTATGAATTGGAGGTGTAAGTTAACTCTTTGACAGAGAGAGCGAGATGGTGGTGGGGGACAGCCCCCAGTGAAATCAGAGGTGAGAGCACAAAGCAATACAGTAGGCAGACTCCGGTTTTTTTTGGGGGGGAGATGCTCAAGAATATCCAGGTGGACTCCTGAGGCTCGATTCCGCATTTCCGTATGCCGAGCCTCCTTCCTCATGACCTTTGTCCAGAGTGGAATGCCTCCCCG
Source organism: Bos javanicus (assembly GCF_032452875.1). Taxonomy (NCBI): domain Eukaryota; kingdom Metazoa; phylum Chordata; class Mammalia; order Artiodactyla; family Bovidae; genus Bos; species Bos javanicus. The sequence goes on from NW_026893949.1 coordinate 72,248, forward strand.
GCTCCCGGCACATGATCAGTGCATGTTCAGTCACGATATCAGTGCCTGCTCAGCCACGTGATCACTGACGGCACAGTCACGTGATCAGCGACTCTCAGTCACCTGATCACCGCCTCACAGTCACGTGATCACCGTATGATAAACACGTGATCAGTGAACGACCAGCCATGTGATCACTGCATGCACGGTCAGGTGGTCAGTTCCTGATCAGCCACCTGATAAGTGCGTGCACAGTACCCTGATCAGCACCTGTCAGTCACTGATCACTGCCTGATAAACACGTGATCAGTGCCCGAACAGCCAAGTCATCAGTGCATTCGCAGTCACGTGATCAGTGCATGATAGCCACGTGATCAGTGCGTGCACAGTCCCATGATCAGCGCCTGTCAGTCACTGATCATTGCCTGATAAACACGTGATCAGTGCATGATGAGCCATGTACTCAGTGCCCGATCAGCCACGTCATCAGTGCATGCGCAGTCACGTCATCAGTGCATGATAGCCACGTGATCAGTGCATGCTCAGTCACGTGATCTGTACTTGATCAGCCACGTGATCAGTGCCTGCAGAGTCACGTGATCAGGGCCTCCTGAGCTGCGTGATTCCTGCCGGCATATCTGCATGACAATTGCCAGCTGAGCTGAGTGATTCCTGTCGGCTCCTCTGCTTGACAATTGCCAGCTGAGCTGCGTGATTCCTGCCTGGTCACGTGCTTGATTATTGCCAGTTGAGCAGCATGATTCGTCACTGCTGAGCTCCATGCTTATTGCCTGCTGATTGCGTGGTTCGTGTCTGCTCAGCTCTTTGAGTATTGCCTCCTGAGGTCCCTGTTCGGTTGCCACCTGCCGGGGACCAGCCCCAACTGATCCAGGGTATTCGAAGGAGACATGGCCTAGGCGATTATTTATATGCTAATCAGAGATGTTCAAGAATAATAGTATGAGGAGAGCTCAGTAGGAAAATTCAGTGGAGAAAAGAGACTGAGTAGCTTGGTTTACGCGGAAGACCAATCAAACTTCAAGACAAGAAGTTTGCACCACTTACGTAGGCCGCAGGCGCCCTCTCGAATAGCGAAAGGTGCCTCACCCTAGACACCTTCTCGAGTGGGTCTTAGCAGCCCAGGCATAATTAGTAAGCGTGGTGGGTTCCGCGCTCCAGATGGAGACTCAGCTGGAAGTTAAAGGGAAGAATGACAAGGAACTTTATGAATTGGAGCTGTAAGTTAACTCTTTGACAGAGAGAGTGAGCTGGTGGTGGGGGACAGCCCCCAGTGAAATCAGAGGTGAGAGCACAAAGCAATACAGTAGGCAGACTCCGGTTTTTTTGGGGGGGAGATGCTCGAGAATATCCGAGTGGACTGCTGAGGCTCGATCCCGCATTTGCGTATGCCGAGCCTTCTTCCTCATGACCTTTGTCCAGAGTGGAATGCCTCCCCGGCTCCTGGCACATGATCAGTGCATGCTCAGTCACGATACCAGTGCCTGCTCAGCCACGTGATCACTGACGGCACAGTCACGTGATCAGCGCCTCTCAGTCACGTGATCACCGTATGATAAACACGTGATCAGTGAACGACCAGCCACATGATCACTGCATGCACGGTCAGGTGGTCAGTTCCTGATCAGCCACCTGATCAGTGCGTGCACAGTCCCCTGATCAGCGCCTGTCAGTCACTGATCACTGCCTCATAAACACGTGATCAGTGCCCGAACAGCCACGTCATCAGTGCATGCGCAGTCACGTGATCAGTGCATGATAGCCACGTGATCGTGCGTGCACAGTCCCATGATCAGCGCCTGTCAGTCACTCATCATTGCCTGATAAACACGTGATCAGTGCATGATGGGCCATGTGATCAGTGACCGATCAGCCACGTCATCAGTGCATGCGCAGTCACGTCATCAGTGCATGATAGCCACGTGATCAGTGCATGCTCAGTCACGTGATCTGGACTTGATCAGCCACGTGATCAGTGCCTGCAGAGTCACGTGATCAGGGCCTGCTGAGCTGCGTGATTCCTGCCGGCTCATCTGCATGACAATTGCCAGCTGAGCTGCGTGATTCCTGTCGGCTCCTCTACTTGACAGTTGCCAGCTGAGCTGCGTGATTCCTGCCTGGTCACGTGCTTGATTATTGCCAGTTGAGCAGCATGATTCGTCACTGCTGAGCTCCATGCTTATTGCCTGCTGATTGCGTGGTTCGTGTCTGCTCAGCTCTTTGAGTATTGCCTCCTGAGGTCCTTGTTCGGTCGCCACCTGCCGGGGACCAGCCCCAACTGATCCAGGGTATTCGAAGGAGAGATGGCCTAGGCGACTATTTATATGCTAATCAGAGATGTCAAGAATAATAGTATGAGGAGAGCTCAGTAGGAAAATTCGGTGGAGAAAAGAGACTGAGTAGCTTGGTTTACGCGGAAGACCAATCAAACTTCAAGACAAGAAGTTTGCACCACTTTCGTAGGCCGCAGGCGCCCTCTCGAATAGCGAAAGGTGACTCACCCTAGACACCTTCTCGAGTGGGTCTTAGCAGCCCAGGCATAATTAGTAAGCGTGGTGGGTTCCGCGCTCCAGATGGAGACTCAGCTGGAAGTTAAAGGGAAGAATGACAAGGAACTTTATGAATTGGAGCTGTAAGTTAACTCTTTGACAGAGAGAGCGAGATGGTGGTGGGGGACAGCCCCCAGTGAAATCAGAGGTCAGAGCACAAAGCAATACAGTAGGCAAACTCCGGTGTTTTGGGGCGGAGATGCTCGAGAATATCCGGGTGGATTCCTGAGGCTCGATCCCGCATTTGCGTATGCCGAGCCTCCTTCCTCATGACCTTTGTCCAGAGTGGAATGCCTCCCCGGCTCCCGTCACATGATCAATGCATGCTCAGTCACGATATCAGTGCCTGCTCAGCCACGTGATCACTGACGGCACAGTCACGTGATCAGCACCTCTCAGTCACGTGATCACCGTATGATAAACACGTGATCAGTGAACGACCAGCCACGTGATCACTGCATGCTCGGTCAGGTGGTCAGTTCCTGATCAGCCACCTGATCAGTGCGTGCACATTCCCCTGATCAGCGCCTGTCAGTCACTGATTACTGCCTGATAAACACGTGATCAGTGCCCGAACAGCCACGTCATCAGTGCATGCGCAGTCACGTGATCAGTGCATGATAGCCACGTGATCAGTGCGTGCACAGTCCCATGATCAGCGCCTGTCAGTCACTGATCATTGCCTGATAAACACGTGATCAGTGCATGATGAGCCATGTGATCAGTTCGCGATCAGCCACGTAATCAGTGCATGATAGCCACGTGATTAGTGCATGCTCAGTCACGTGATCTGTACTTGATTAGCCACGTGATCAGTGCCTGCAGAGTCACGTGATCAGGCCTGCTGAGCTGCGTGATTCCTGCCGGCTCATCTGCATGACAATTGCCAGCTGAGCTGCGTGATTCCTGTCGGCTCCTCTGCTTGACAATTGCCAGCTGAGCTGCGTGATTCCTGCCTGGTCACGTGCTTGATTATTGCCAGTTGAGCAGCATGATTCGTCACTGCTGAGCTCCATGCTTATTGCCTGCTGATTGCTTGGTTCGTGTCTGCTCAGCTCTTTGAGTATTGCCTCCTGAGATCCCTGTTCGGTCGCCACCTGCCGGGACCAGCCCCAACTGATCCAGGGTATTCGAAGGAGAGATGGCCTAGGCGACTATTTATATGCTAATCAGAGATGTCAAGAATAATAGTATGAGGAGAGCTCAGTAGGAAAATTCGGTGGAGAAAAGAGACTGAGTAGCTTGGTTTACGTGGAAGACCAATCAAACTTCAAGACAAGAAGTTTGCACCACTTACGTAGGCCGCAGGCGCCCTCTCGAATAGCAAAAGGTGCCTCACCCTAGACACCTTCTCGAGTGGGTCTTAGCAGCCCAGGCATAATTAGTAAGCGTGGTGGGTTCCGCGCTCCAGATGGAGACTCAGCTGGAAGTTAAAGGGAAGAATGACAAGGAACTTTATGAATTGGAGCTGTAAGTTAACTGTTTGACAGAGAGAGCGAGATGGTGGTGGGGGACAGCCCCCAGTGAAATCAGAGGTGAGAGCACAAAGCAATACAGTAGGCAGACTCCGGTTTTTTGGGGGGAGATGCTCGAGAATATCCGGGTGGACTCCTGAGGCTCGATCCCGCATTTGCGTATGCCGAGCCTCTTTCCTCATGACCTTTGTCCAGAGTGGAATGCTTCCCCGGCTCCCGGCACATGATCAGTGCATGCTCAGTCACGATATCAGTGCCTGCTCATCCACGTGATCACTGACGGCACAGTCACGTGATCAGCGCCTCTCAGTCACGTGATCACCATATGATAAACACGTGATCAGTGAACGACCAGCCACGTGATCACTGCATGCACGGTCAGGTGGTCAGTTCCTGATCAGCCACCTGATCAGTGCGTGCACAGTCCCCTGATCAGCGCCTGTCAGTCACTGATCACTGCCTGATAAACACGTGATCAGTGCCCGAACAGCCACGTCATCAGTGCATGCGCAGTCACGTGATCAGTGCATGATAGCCACGTGATCAGTGCGTGCACAGTCCCATGATCAGCGCCTGTCAGTCACTCATCATTGCCTGATAAACACGTGATCAGTGCATGATGAGCCATGTGATCAGTGACCGATCAGCCACGTCATCAGTGCATGCGCAGTCACGTCATCAGTGCATGATAGCCACGTGATCAGTGCATGCTCAGTCACGTGATCTGGACTTGATCAGCCACGTGATCAGTGCCTGCAGAGTCACGTGATCAGGGCCTGCTGAGCTGCGTGATTCCTGCCGGCTCATCTGCATGACAATTGCCAGCTGAGCTGCGTGATTCCTGTCGGCTCCTCTGCTTGACAATTGCCAGCTGAGCTGCGTGATTCCTGCCTGGTCACGTGCTTGATTATTGCCAGTTGAGCAGCATGATTCGTCACTGCTGAGCTCCATGCTTATTGCCTGCTGATTGCTTGGTTCGTGTCTGCTCAGCTCTTTGAGTATTGCCTCCTGAGGTCCCTGTTCGGTCGCCACCTGCCGGGGACCAGCCCCAACTGATCCAGGGTATTCGAAGGAGAGATGGCCTAGGCGACTATTTATATGCTAATCAGAGATGTCAAGAATAATAGTATGAGGAGAGCTCAGTAGGAAAATTCGGTGGAGAAAAGAGACTGAATAGCTTGGTTTACGCGGAAGACCAATCAAACTTCAAGACAAGAAGATTGCACCACTTACGTAGGCCGCAGGCGCCCTCTCGAATAGCGAAAGGTGCCTGACCCTAGACACCTTCTCGAGTGGGTCTTAGCAGCCCAGGCATAATTAGTAAGCGTGGTGGGTTCCGCGCTCCAGATGGAGACTCAGCTGGAAGTTAAAGGGAAGAATGACAAGGAACTTTATGAATTGGAGCTGTAAGTTAACTCTTTGACAGAGAGAGCGAGATGGTGGTGGGGGACAGCCCCCAGTGAAATCAGAGGTGAGAGCACAAAGCAATACAGTAGGCAGACTCCGGTTTTTTGGGGGGAGATGCTCGAGAATATCCGGGTGGACTCCTGAGGCTCGATCCCGCATTTGCGTATGCCGAGCCTCTTTCCTCATGACCTTTGTCCAGAGTGGAATGCCTCCCCGGCTCCTGGCACATGATCAGTGCATGCTCAGTCACGATATCAGTGCCTGCTCATCCACGTGATCACTGACGGCACAGTCACGTGATCAGCGCCTCTCAGTCACGTGATCACCATATGATAAACACGTGATCAGTGAACGACCAGCCACGTGATCACTGCATGCACGGTCAGGTGGTCAGTTCCTGATCAGCCACCTGATCAGTGCGTGCACAGTCCCCTGATCAGCGCCTGTCAGTCACTGATCACTGCCTGATAAACACGTGATCAGTGCCCGAACAGCCACGTCATCAGTGCATGCGCAGTCACGTGATCAGTGCATGATAGCCACGTGATCAGTGCGTGCACAGTCCCATGATCAGCGCCTGTCAGTCACTGATCATTGCCTGATAAACACGTGATCAGTGCATGATGAGCCATGTGATCAGTGCCCGATCAGCCACGTCATCAGTGCATGCGCAGTCAAGTCATCAGTGCATGATAGCCACGTGATCAGTGCATGCTCAGTCACGTGATCTGGACTTGATCAGCCACGTGATCAGTGCCTGCAGAGTCACGTGATCAGGGCCTGCTGAGCTGCGTGATTCCTGCCGGCTCATCTGCATGACAATTGCCAGCTGAGCTGCGTGATTCCTGTCGGCTCATCTGCTTGAAAATTGCCAGCTGAGCTGCGTGATTCCTGCCTGGTCACGTGCTTGATTATTGCCAGTTGAGCAGCAGGATTCGTCACTGCTGAGCTCCATGCTTATTGCCTGCTGATTGCGTGGTTCGTGTCTGCTCAGCTCTTTGAGTATTGCCTCCTGAGGTCCCTGTTCGGTCGCCACCTGCCGGGGACCAGCCCCAACTGATCCAGGGTATTCGAAGGAGAGATGGCCTAGGCGACTATTTATATGCTAATCAGAGATGTCAAGAATAATAGTATGAGGAGAGCTCAGTAGGAAAATTCGGTGGAGAAAAGAGACTGAGTAGCTTGGTTTACGCGGAAGACCAATCAAACTTCAAGACAAGAAGTTTGCACCACTTACGTAGGCCGCAGGCGCCCTCTCGAATAGCGAAAGGTGCCTCACCCTAGACACCTTCTCGAGTGGGTCTTAGCAGCCCAGGCATAATTAGTAAGCGTGTTGGGTTCCGCGCTCCAGATGGAGACTCAGCTGGAAGTTAAAGGGAAGAATGACAAGGAACTTTATGAATTGGAGCTGTAAGTTAACTCTTTGACAGAGAGAGCGAGATGGTGGTGGGGGACAGCCCCCAGTGAAATCAGAGGTGAGAGCACAAAGCAATACAGTAGGCAGACTCCGGTTTTTTTGGGGGAGATGCTCGAGAATATCCGGGTGGACTCCTGAAGCTCGATCCCGCATTTGCGTATGCCGAGCCTCCTTCCTCATGACCTTTGTCCAGAGTGGAATGCCTCCCCGGCTCCTGGCACATGATCAGTGCATGCTCAGTCACGATATCAGTGCCTGCTCAGCCACGTGATCACTGACGGCACAGTCACGTGATCAGCGCCTCTCAGTCACGTGATCACCGTATGATAAACACGTGATCAGTGAACGACCAGCCACGTGATCACTGCATGCGTGGTCAGGTGGTCAGTTCCTGATCAGCCACCTGATCAGTGCGTGCACAGTCCCCTGATCAGCGCCTGTCAGTCACTGATCACTGCCCGATAAACACGTGATCAGTGCCCGAACAGCCACGTCATCAGTGCATGCGCAGTCACGTGATCAGTGCATGATAGCCACGTGATCAGTGCGTGCACAGTCCCATGATCAGCGCCTGTCAGTCACTGTCATTGCCTGATAAACACGTGATCAGTGCCTGATAAGCCATGTGATCAGTGCCCGATCAGCCACGTCATCAGTGCATGCGCAGTCACGTCATCAGTGCATGATAGCCACGTGATCAGTGCATGCTCAGTCACGTGATCTGGACTTGATCAGCCACGTGATCAGTGCCTGCAGAATCACTTGATCAGGGCCTGCTGAGCTGCGTGATTCCTGCCGGCTCATCTGCATGACAATTGCCAGCTGAGCTGCGTGATTCCTGCCTGGACACGTGCTTGATTATTGCCAGTTGAGCAGCATGATTCGTCACTGCTGAGCTACATGCTTATTGCCTGCTGATTGCGTGGTTCGTGTCTGCTCAGCTCTTTGAGTATTGCCTCCTGAGGTCCCTGTTCGGTCGCCACCTGCCGGGGACCAGCCCCAACTGATCCAGGGTATTCGAAGGAGAGATGGCCTAGGCGACTATTTATATGCTAATCAGAGATGTCAAGAATAATAGTATGAGGAGAGCTCAGTAGGAAAATCGGTGGAGAAAAGAGACTGAGTAGCTTGGTTTACGCGGAAGACCAATCAAACTTCAAGACAAGAAGTTTGCACCACTTACGTAGGCCGCAGGCGCCCTCTCGAATAGCCAAAGGTGCCTCACCCTAGACACCTTCTCGAGTGGGTCTTAGCAGCCCAGGCATAATTAGTAAGCGTGGTGGGTTCCGCGCTCCAGATGGAGACTCAGCTGGAAGTTAAAGGGAAGAATGACAAGGAACTTTATGAATTGGAGCTGTAAGTTAACTCTTTGACAGAGAGAGCGAGATGGTGGTGGGGGACAGCCCCCAGTGAAATCAGAGGTGAGAGCACAAAGCAATACAGTAGGCAGACTCCGGTTTTTTTGGGGGAGATGCTCGAGAATATCCGGGTGGACTCCTAAGGCTCGATCCCGCATTTGCGTATGCCGAGCCTCCTTCCTCATGACCTTTGTCCTGAGTGGAATGCCTCCCCGGCTCCTGGCACATGATCAGTGCATGCTAAGTCACGATATCAGTGCCTGCTCATCCACGTGATCACTGACGGCACAGTCACGTGATCAGCGCCTCTCAGTCACGTGATCACCGTATGATAAACATGTGATCAGTGAACGACCAGCCACGTGATCACTGCATGCACGGTCAGGTGGTCAGTTCCTGATCAGCCACCTGATCAGTGCGTGCACAGTCCCCTAATCAGCACCTGTCAGTCACTGATCACTGCCTGATAAACACGTGATCAGTGCCCGAACAGCCACGTCATCAGTGCATGCGCAGTCACGTGATCAGTGCATGATAGCCACGTGATCAGTGCGTGCACAGTCCCATGATCAGCGCCTGTCAGTCACTCATCATTGCCTGATAAACACGTGATCAGTGCATGATGAGCCATGTGATCAGTGACCGATCAGCCACGTCATCAGTGCATGCGCAGTCACGTCATCAGTGCATGATAGCCACGTGATCAGTGCATGCTCAGTCACGTGATCTGGACTTGATCAGCCACGTGATCAGTGCCTGCAGAGTCACGTGATCAGGGCCTGCTGAGCTGCGTGATTCCTGCCGGCTCATCTGCATGACAATTGCCAGCTGAGCTGCGTGATTCCTGTCGGCTCATCTGCTTGACAATTGCCAGCTGAGCTGCGTGATTCCTGCCTGGTCACGTGCTTGATTATTGCCAGTTGAGCAGCATGATTCGTCACTGCTGAGCTCCATGCTTATTGCCTGCTGATTGCTTGGTTCGTGTCTGCTCAGCTCTTTGAGTATTGCCTCCTGAGGTCCCTGTTCGGTCGCCACCTGCCGGGGACCAGCCCCAACTGATCCAGGGTATTCGAAGGAGAGATGGCCTAGGCGACTATTTATATGCTAATCAGAGATGTCAAGAATAATAGTATGAGGAGAGCTCAGTAGAAAAATTCGGTGGAGAAAAGAGACTGAGTAGCTTGGTTTACGCGGAAGACCAATCAAACTTCAAGACAAGAAGTTTGCACCACTTACGTAGGCCGCAGGCGCCCTCTCGAATAGCGAAAGGTGCCTCACCCTAGACACCTTCTCGAGTGGGTCTTAGCAGCCCAGGCATAATTAGTAAGTGTGGTGGGTTCCGCGCTCCAGATGGAGACTCAGCTGGAAGTTAAAGGGAAGAATGACAAGGAACTTTATGAATTGGAGCTGTAAGTTAACTCTTTGACAGAGAGAGCGAGATGGTGGTGGGGGACAGCCCCCAGTGAAATCAGAGGTGAGAGCACAAAGCAGTACAGTAGGCAGACTCCGGTTTTTTGGGGGGAGATGCTCGAGAATATCCGGGTGGACTCCTGAGGCTCGATCCCGCATTTGCGTATGCCGAGCCTCCTTCCTCATGACCTTTGTCCAGAGTGGAATGCCTCCCCGGCTCCTGGCACATGATCAGTGCATGCTAAGTCACGATATCAGTGCCTGCTCATCCACGTGATCACTGACGGCACAGTCACGTGATCAGCGCCTCTCAGTCACGTGATCACCGTATGATAAACACGTGATCAGTGAACGACCAGCCACGTGATCACTGCATGCACGGTCAGGTGGTCAGTTCCTGATCAGCCACCTGATCAGTGCGTGCACAGTCCCCTGATCAGCGCCTGTCAGTCACTGATCACTGCCTGATAAACACGTGATCAGTGCCCGAACAGCCACGTCATCAGTGCATGCGCAGTCACGTGATCAGTGCATGATAGCCACGTGATCAGTGCGTGCACAGTCCCATGATCAGCGCCTGTCAGTCACTGATCATTGCCTGATAAACACGTGATCAAACACGTGTGCATGCAGTCACGTGATCAGTGCATGATAGCCACGTGATCAGTGCGTGCACAGTCCCATGATCAGCGCCTGTCAGTCACTGATCATTGCCTGATAAACACGTGATCAGTGCATGATGAGCCATGTGATCAGTGCATCAGCCACGTCATCAGTGCATGCGCAGTCACGTCATCAGTGCATGATAGCCACGTGATCAGTGCATGCTCAGTCACGTGATCTGGACTTGATCAGCCACGTGATCAGTGCCTGCAGAGTCACGTGATCAGGGCCTGCTGAGCTGCGTGATTCCTGCCGGCTCATCTGCATGACAATTGCCAGCTGAGCTGCGTGATTCCTGTCGGCTCCTCTGCTTGACAATTGCCAGCTGAGCTGCGTGATTCCTGCCTGGTCACGTGCTTGATTATTGCCAGTTGAGCAGCATGATTCGTCACTGCTGAGCTCCATGCTTATTGCCTGCTGATTGCGTGGTTCGTGTCTGCTCAGCTCTTTGAGTATTGCCTCCTGAGGTCCCTGTTCAGTCGCCACCTGCCGGGGACCAGCCCCAACTGATCCAGGGTATTCGAAGGAGAGATGGCCTAGGCGACTATTTATATGCTAATCAGAGATGTCAAGAATAAGAGTATGAGGAGAGCTCAGTAGGAAAATTCGGTGGAGAAAAGAGACTGAGTAGCTTGGTTTACGCGGAAGACCAATCAAACTTCAAGACAAGAAGTTTGCACCACTTACGTAGGCCGCAGGCGCCCTCTCGAATAGCGAAAGGTGCCTCACCCTAGACACCTTCTCGAGTGGGTCTTAGCAGCCCAGGCATAATTAGTAAGCGTGGTGGGTTCCGCGCTCCATATGGAGACTCAGCTGGAAGTTAAAGGGAAGAATGACAAGGAACTTTATGAATTGGAGCTGTAAGTTAACTCTTTGACAGAGAGAGCGAGATGGTGGTGGGGGACAGCCCCCAGTGAAATCAGAGGTGAGAGCACAAAGCAATACAGTAGGCAGACTCCGGTTTTTTTGGGGGGAGATGCTCGAGAATATCCGGGTGGACTCCTGAAGCTCGATCCCGCATTTGCGTATGCCGAGCCTCCTTCCTCATGACCTTTGTCCAGAGTGGAATGCCTCCCCGGCTCCTGGCACATGATCAGTGCATGCTCAGTCACGATATCAGTGCCTGCTCAGCCACGTGATCACTGACGGCACAGTCACGTGATCAGCGCCTCTCAGTCACGTGATCACCGTATGATAAACACGTGAGCAGTGAACGACCAGCCACGTGATCACTGCATGCGTGGTCAGGTGGTCAGTTCCTGATCAGCCACCTGATCAGTGCGTGCACAGTCCCCTGATCAGCGCCTGTCAGTCACTGATCACTGCCTGATAAACACGTGATCAGTGCCCGAACAGCCACGTCATCAGTGCATGCGCAGTCACGTGATCAGTGCATGATAGCCACGTGATCACTGCGTGCACAGTCCCATGATCAGCGTCTGTCAGTCACTGATCATTGCCTGATAAACACGTGATCAGTGCCTGATAAGCCATGTGATCAGTGCCCGATCAGCCACGTCATCAGTGAATGCGCAGTCACGTCATCAGTGCATGATAGCCACGTGATAAGTGCATGCTCAGTCACGTGATCTGGACTTGATCAGCCACGTGATCAGTGCCTGCAGAATCACGTGATCAGGGCCTGCTGAGCTGCGTGATTCCTGCCGGCTCATCTGCATGACAATTGCCAGCTGAGCTGCGTGATTCCTGTCGGCTCCTCTGCTTGACAATTGCCAGCTGAGCTGCGTGATTCCTGCCTGGTCACGTGCTTGATTATTGCCAGTTGAGCAGCATGATTCGTCACTGCTGAGCTACATGCTTATTGCCTGCTGATTGCGTGGTTCGTGTCTGCTCAGCTCTTTGAGTATTGCCTCCTGAGGTCCCTGTTCGGTCGCCACCTGCCGGGGACCAGCCCCAACTGATCCAGGGTATTCGAAGGAGAGATGGCCTAGGCGACTATTTATATGCTAATCAGAGATGTCAAGAATAATAGTATGAGGAGAGCTCAGTAGGAAAATTCGGTGGAGAAAAGAGACTGAGTAGCTTGGTTTACGCAGAAGACCAATCAAACTTCAAGACAAGAAGTTTGCACCACTTACGTAGGCCGCAGGCGCCCTCTCGAATAGCGAAAGGTGCCTCACCCTAGACACCTTCTGGAGTGGGTCTTAGCATCCCAGGCATAATTAGTAAGCGTGGTGGGTTCCGCGCTCCAGATGGAGACTCAGCTGGAAGTTAAAGGGAAGAATGACAAGGAACTTTATGAATTGGAGCTGTAAGTTAACACTTTGACAGAGAGAGCGAGATGGTGGTGGGGGACAGCCCCCAGTGAAATCAGAGGTGAGAGCACAAAGCAATGCAGTAGGCAGACTCCGGTTTTTTTGGGGGGAGATGCTCGAGAATATCGGGGTGGACTCCTGAGGCTCGATCCCGCATTTGCGTATGCCCAGCCTCCTTCCTCATGACCTTTGTCCAGAGTGGAATGCCTCCCAGGCTCCCGGCACATGATCAGTGCATGCTCAGTCACGATATCAGTGCCTGCTCAGCCACGTGATCACTGACGGCACAGTCACGTGATCAGCGCCTCTCAGTCACGTGATCACCGTATGATAAACAAGTGATCAGTGAACGACCAGCCACGTGACCACTGCATGCGCGGTCAGGTGGTCAGTTCCTGATCAGCCACCTGATCAGTGCGTGCACAGTTCCCTGATCAGAGCCTGTCGGTCACTGATCACTGCCTGATAAACACGTGATCAGTGCCCTAACAGCCACGTCATCAGTGCATGCGCAGTCACGTGATCAGTGCATGATAGCCACGTCATCAGTGCGTGCACAGTCCCATGATCAGCGCCTGTCAGTCACTGATCAGCCTGCACGTGATCAGTGCACTGATCAGTGCCCGATCAGCCACGTCATCAGTGCATGCGCAGTCACGTGATCAGTGCATGATAGCCACGTGATCAGTGCATGATGAGTCACTGATCATTGCCTGATAAGCACGTGATCAGTGCATGATGAGCCATGTGATCAGTGCCCGATCAGCCACGTCATCAGTGCATGCGCAGTCACGTCATCAGTGCATGATAGCCACGTGATCAGTGCATGCTCAGTCACGTGATCTGGACTTGATCAGCCACGTGATCAGTGCCTGCAGAGTCACGTGATCAGGGCCTGCTGAGCTGCGTGATTCATGCCGGCTCATCTGCATGACAATTGCCAGCTGAGCTGCGTGATTCCTGTCGGCTCATCTGCTTGACAATTGCCAGCTGAGCTGCGTGATTCCTGCCTGGTCACGTGCTTGATTATTGCCAGTTGAGCAGCATGATTCGTCACTGCTGAGCTCCATGCTTATTGCCTGCTGATTGCGTGGTTCGTGTCTGCTCAGCTCTTTGAGTATCGCCTCCTGAGGTCCCTGTTCGGTCGCCACCTGCCGGGGACCAGCCCCAACTGATCCAGGGTATTCGAAGGAGAGATGGCCTAGGCGACTATATATATGCTAATCAGAGATGTCAAGAATAATAGTATGAGGAGAGCTCAGTAGGAAAATTTGGTGGAGAAAAGAGACTGAGTAGCTTGGTTTACGCGGAAGACCAATCAAACTTCAAGACAGGAAGTTTGCACCACTTACGTAGGCCGCAGGCGCCCTCTCGAATAGCGAAAGGTGCCTCACCCTAGACACCTTCTCGAGTGGGTCTTAGCAGCCCAGGCATAATTAGGAAGCGTGGTGGGTTCCGCGCTCCAGATGGAGACTCAGCTAGAAGTTAAAGGGAAGAATGACAAGGAACTTTATGAATTGGAGCTGTAAGTTAACTCTTTGACAGAGAGAGCGAGATGGTGGTGGGGGACAGCCCCCAGTGAAATCAGAGGTGAGAGCACAAAGCAATACAGTAGGCAGACTCCGGTTTTTTTTGGGGGGGGGAGATGCTGGAGAACATCCGGGTGGACTCCTGAGGCTCGATCCCGCATTTGTGTATGCCGAGCCTCCTTCCTCATGACCTTTGTCCAGAGTGGAATGCCTCCCCGGCTCCCGGCACATGAGCAGTGCATGCTCAGTCACGATATCAGTGCCTGCTCTGCCACGTGATCACTGACGGCACAGTCACGGGATCAGCGCCTCTCAGTCACGTGACCACCGTATGATAAACACGTGATCAGTGAACGACCAGCCACGTGATCACTGCATGCGCGGTCAGGTGGTCAGTTCCTGATCAGCCACCTGATCAGTGCGTGCACAGTCCCCTGATCAGCGCCTGTCAGTCACTGATCACTGCCTGATAAACACGTGATCAGTGCCCGAACAGACACGTCATCAGTGCATGCGCAGTCACGTGATCAGTGCATGATAGCCACGTGATCAGTGCGTGCACAGTCCCATGATCAGCGCCTGTCAGTCACTGATCATTGCCTGATAAACACGTGATCAGTGCATGATGAGCCATGTGATCAGTGCCCGATCAGCCACGTCATCAGTGCATGCACAGTCACGTCATCAGTGCATGATAGCCACGTGATCAGTGCATGCTCAGTCACGTGATCTGGACTTGATCAGCCACGTGATCAGTGCCTGCAGAGTCACGTGATCAGGGCCTGCTGAGCTGCGTGATTCCTGCCGGCTCATCTGTATGACAATTGCCAGCTGAGCTGCGTGATTCCTGTCGGCTCATCTGCTTGACAATTGCCAGCTGAGCTGCGTGATTCCTGCCTGGTCACGTGCTTGATTATTGCCAGTTGAGCAGCATGATTCGTCACTGCTGAGCTCCATGCTTATTGCCTGCTGATTGCGTGGTTCGTGTCTGCTCAGCTCTTTGAGTATCGCCTCCTGAGGTCCCTGTTCGGTCGCCACCTGCCGGGGACCAGCCCCAACTGATCCAGGGTATTCGAAGGAGAGATGGCCTAGGCGACTATTTATATGCTAATCAGAGATGTCAAGAATAATAGTATGAGGAGAGCTCAGTAGGAAAATTCGGTGGAGAAAAGAGACTGAGTAGCTTGGTTTACGCGGAAGACCAATCAAACTTCAAGACAAGAAGTTTGCACCACTTACGTAGGCCGCAGGCGCCCTCTCGAATAGCGAAAGGTGCCTCACCCTAGACACCTTCTCGAGTGGGTCTTAGCAGCCCAGGCATAATTAGTAAGCGTGGTGGGTTCCGCGCTCCAGATGGAGACTCAGCTGGAAGTTAAAGGGAAGAATGACAAGGAACTTTATGAATTGGAGCTCTAAGTTAACTCTTTGACAGAGAGAGCGAGATGGTGGTGGGGGACAGCCCCCAGTGAAATCAGAGGTGAGAGCACAAAGCAATACAGTAGGCAGTCTCCGGTTTTTTTTGGGGGGGGAGATGCTCGAGAACATCCGGGTGGACTCCTGAGGCTCGATCCCGCATTTGCGTATGCCGAGCCTCCTTCCTCATGACCTTTGTCCAGAGTGGAATGCCTCCCCGGCTCCCGGCACATGATCAGTGCATGCTCAGTCACGATATCAGTGCCTGCTCAGCCACGTGATCACTGACGCCACAGTCACGTGATCAGCGCCTCTCAGTCACGTGATCACCGTATGATAAACACGTGAGCAGTGAACGACCAGCCACGTGATCACTGCATGCGCGGTCAGGTGGTCAGTTCCTGATCAGCCACCTGATCAGTGCGTGCACAGTCCCCTGATCAGCGCCTGTCAGTCACTGATCACTGCCTGATAAACACGTGATCAGTGCCCGAACAGCCACGTCATCAGTGCATGCGCAGTCACGTGATCAGTGCATGATAGCCACGTGATCAGTGCGTGCACAGTCCCATGATCAGCGCCTGTCAGTCACTCATCATTGCCTGATAAACACGTGATCAGTGCATGATGAGCCATGTGATCAGTGCCCGAAGAGCCACGTCATCAGTGCATGCACAGTCACGTCATCAGTGCATGATAGCCACGTGATCAGTGCAAGCTCAGTCACGTGATCTGGACTTGATCAGCCACGTGATCAGTGCCTGCATAGTCACGTGATCAGGGCCTGCTGAGCTGCGTGATTCCTGCCGGCTCATCTGCATGACAATTGCCAGCTGAGCTGCGTGATTCCTGTCGGCTCATCTGCTTGACAATTGCCAGCTGAGCTGCGTGATTCCTGCCTGGTCACGTGCTTGATTTTTGCCAGTTGAGCAGCATGATTCGTCACTGCTGAGCTCCATGCTTATTGCCTGCTGATTGCGTGGTTCGTGTCTGCTCAGCTCTTTGAGTATTGCCTCCTGAGGTCCCTGTTCGGTCGCCACCTGCCGGGGACCAGCCCCAACTGATCCAGGGTATTCGAAGGAGAGATGGCCTAGGCGACTATTTATATGCTAATCAGAGATGTCAAGAATAATAGTATGAGGAGAGCTCAGTAGGAAAATTCGGTGGAGAAAAGAGACTGAGTAGCTTGGTTTACGCGGAAGACCAATCAAACTTCAAGACAAGAAGTTTGCACCACTTACGTAGGCCGCAGGCGCCCTCTCGAATAGCGAAAGGTGCCTCACCCTAGACACCTTCTCGAGTGGGTCTTAGCAGCCCAGGCATAATTAGTAAGCGTGGTGGGTTCCGCGCTCCAGATGGAGACTCAGCTGGAAGTTAAAGGGAAGAATGACAAGGAACTTTATGAATTGGAGCTCTAAGTTAACTCTTTGACAGAGAGAGCGAGATGGTGGTGGGGGACAGCCCCCAGTGAAATCAGAGGTGAGAGCACAAAGCAATACAGTAGGCAGACTCCGGTTTTTTTGGGGGAGATGCTCGAGAACATCCGGGTGGACTCCTGAGGCTCGATCCCGCATTTGCGTATGCCGAGCCTCCTTCCTCATGACCTTTGTCCAGAGTGGAATGCCTCCCCGGCTCCCGGCACATGATCAGTGCATGCTCAGTCACGATATCAGTGCCTGCTCAGCCACGTGATCACTGACGCCACAGTCACGTGATCAGCGCCTCTCAGTCACGTGATCACCGTATGATAAACACGTGAGCAGTGAACGACCAGCCACGTGATCACTGCATGCGCGGTCAGGTGGTCAGTTCCTGATCAGCCACCTGATCAGTGCGTGCACAGTCCCCTGATCAGCGCCTGTCAGTCACTGATCACTGCCTGATAAACACGTGATCAGTGCCCGAACAGCCACGTCATCAGTGCATGCGCAGTCACGTGATCAGTGCATGATAGCCACGTGATCAGTGCGTGCACAGTCCCATGATCAGCGCCTGTCAGTCACTCATCATTGCCTGATAAACACGTGATCAGTGCATGATGAGCCATGTGATCAGTGCCCGATCAGCCACGTCATCAGTGCATGCACAGTCACGTCATCAGTGCATGATAGCCACGTGATCAGTGCAAGCTCAGTCACGTGATCTGGACTTGATCAGCCACGTGAGCAGTGCCTGCAGAGTCACGTGATCAGGGCCTGCTGAGCTGCGTGATTCCTGCCGGCTCATCTGCATGACAATTGCCAGCTGAGCTGCGTGATTCCTGTCGGCTCATCTGCTTGACAATTGCCAGCTGAGCTGCGTGATTCCTGCCTGGTCACGTGCTTGATTATTGCCAGTTGAGCAGCATGATTCGTCACTGCTGAGCTCCATGCTTATTGCCTGCTGATTGCGTGGTTCGTGTCTGCTCAGCTCTTTGAGTATCGCCTCCTGAGGTCCCTGTTCGGTCGCCACCTGCCGGGGACCAGCCCCAACTGATCCAGGGTATTCGAAGGAGAGATGGCCTAGGCGACTCTTTATATGCTAATCAGAGATGTCAAGAATAAGAGTATGAGGAGAGCTCAGTAGGAAAATTCGTTGGAGAAAAGAGACTGAGTAGCTTGGTTTACGCGGAAGACCAATCAAACTTCAAGACAAGAAGTTTGCACCACTTACGTAGGCCGCAGGCGCCCTCTCGAATGGCGAAAGGTGCCTCACCCTAGACACCTTCTCGAGTGGGTCTTAGCAGCCCAGGCATAATTAGTAAGCGTGGTGGGTTCCGCGCTCCAGATGGAGATTCAGCTGGAAGTTAAAGGGAAGAATGACAAGGAACTTTATGAATTGGAGCTCTAAGTTAACTCTTTGACAGAGAGAGCGAGATGGTGGTGGGGGACAGCCCCCAGTGAAATCAGAGGTGAGAGCACAAAGCAATACAGTAGGCAGACTCCGGTTTTTTTTGTGGGGGGAAATGCTCGAGAACATCCGGGTGGACTCCTGAGGCTCGATCCCGCATTTGCGTATGCCGAGCCTCCTTCCTCATGACCTTTGTCCAGAGTGGAATGGCTCCCCGGCTCCCGGCACATGATCAGTGCATGCTCAGTCACGATATCAGTGCCTGCTCAGCCACGTGATCACTGACGGCACAGTCACGTGATCAGCGCCTCTCAGTCACGTGATCACCCTATGATAAACACGTGATCAATGAACGACCAGCCACGTGATCACTGCATTCGCGGTCAGGTGGTCAGTTCCTGATCAGCCACCTGATCAGTGCGTGCACAGTCCCCTGATCAGCGCCTGTCAGTCACTGATCACTGCCTGATAAACACGTGATCAGTGCCTGAACAGCCACGTCATCAGTGCATGCGCAGTCACGTGATCAGTGCATGATAGCCACGTAATCAGTGCGTGCACAGTCCCATGATCAGCGCCTGTCAGTCACTCATCATTGCCTGATAAACACGTGATCAGTGCATGATGAGCCATGTGATCAGTGACCGATCAGCCACGTCATCAGTGCATGCGCAGTCACGTCATCAGTGCATGATAGCCACGTGATCAGTGCATGCTCAGTCACGTGATCTGGACTTGATCAGCCACGTGATCAGTGCCTGCAGAGTCACGTGATCAGGGCCTGCTGAGCTGCGTGATTCCTGCCGGCTCATCTGCATGACAATTGCCAGCTGAGCTGCGTGATTCCTGTCGGCTCATCTGCTTGACAATTGCCAGCTGAGCTGCGTGATTCCTGCCTGGTCACGTGCTTGATTATTGCCAGTTGAGCAGCATGATTCGTCACTGCTGAGCTCCATGCTTATTGCCTGCTGATTGCGTGGTTCGGGTCTGCTCAGCTCTTTGAGTATCGCCTCCTGAGGTCCCTGTTCGGTTGCCACCTGCCGGGGACCAGCCCCAACTGACCCAGGGTATTCGAAGGAGAGATGGCCTAGGCGACTATATATATGCTAATCAGAGATGTCAAGAATAATAGTATGAGGAGAGCTCAGTAGGAAAATTTGGTGGAGAAAAGAGACTGAGTAGCTTGGTTTACGCGGAAGACCAATCAAACTTCAAGACAGGAAGTTTGCACCACTTACGTAGGCCGCAGGCGCCCTCTCGAATAGCGAAAGGTGCCTCACCCTAGACACCTTCTCGAGTGGGTCTTAGCAGCCCAGGCATAATTAGGAAGCGTGGTGGGTTCCGCGCTCCAGATGGAGACTCAGCTGGAAGTTAAAGGGAAGAATGACAAGGAACTTTAGGAATTGGAGCTGTAAGTTAACTCTTTGACAGAGAGAGCGAGATGGTGGTGGGGGACAGCCCCCAGTGAAATCAGAGGTGAGAGCACAAAGCAATACAGTAGGCAGACTCCGGTTTTTTGGGGGGAGATGCTCGAGAATATCCGGGTGGACTCCTGAGGCTCGATCCCGCATTTGCGTATGCCGAGCCTCCTTCCTCATGACCTTTGTCCAGAGTGGAATGCCTCCCCGGCTCCCGGCACATGATCAGTGCATGCTCAGTCACGATATCAGTGCCTGCTCAGCCACGTGATCACTGACGGCACAGTCACGTGATCACCGCCTCTCAGTCACGTGATCACCGTATGATAAACACGTGATCAGTGAACGACCAGCCACGTGATCACTGCATGCGCGGTCAGGTGGTCAGTTCCTGATCAGCCACCTGATCAGTGCGTGCACAGTCCCCTGATCAGCGCCTGTCAGTCACTGATCACTGCCTGATAAACACGTGATCAGTGCCCGAACAGCCACGTCATCAGTGCATGCGCAGTCACGTGATCAGTGCATGATAGCCACGTGATCAGTGCGTGCACAGTCCCATGATCAGCGCCTGTCAGTCACTGATCATTGCCTGATAAACACGTGATCAGTGCATGATGAGCCATGTGATCAGTGCCCGATCAGCCACGTCATCAGTGCATGCGCAGTCACGTCATCAGTGCATGATAGCCACGTGATCAGTGCATGCTCAGTCACGTGATCTGGACTTGATCAGCCACGTGATCAGTGCCTGCAGAGTCACGTGATCAGGGCCTGCTGAGCTGCGTGATTCCTGCCGGCTCATCTGCATGACAATTGCCAGCTGAGCTGCGTGATTCCTGTCGGCTCATCTGCTTGACAATTGCCAGCTGAGCTGCGTGATTCCTGCCTGGTCACGTGCTTGATTATTGCCAGTTGAGCAGCATGATTCGTCACTGCTGAGCTCCATGCTTATTGCCTGCTGATTGCGTGGTTCGTGTCTGCTCAGCTCTTTGAGTATTGCCTCCTGAGGTCCCTGTTCGGTCGCCACCTGCCGGGGACCAGCCCCAACTGATCCAGGGTATTCGAAGGAGAGATGGCCTAGGCGACTATTTATATGCTAATCAGAGATGTCAAGAATAATAGTATGAGGAGAGCTCAGTAGGAAAATTCGGTGGAGAAAAGAGACTGAGTAGCTTGGTTTACGCGGAAGACCAATCAAACTTCAAGACAAGAAGTTTGCACCACTTACGTAGGCCGCAGGCGCCCTCTCGAATAGCGAAAGGTGCCTCACCCTAGACACCTTCTCGAGTGGGTCTTAGCAGCCCAGGCATAATTAGTAAGCGTGGTGGGTTCCGCGCTCCAGATGGAGACTCAGCTGGAAGTTAAAGGGAAGAATGACAAGGAACTTTATGAATTGGAGCTGTAAGTTAACTCTTTGACAGAGAGAGCGAGATGGTGGTGGGGGACAGCCCCCAGTGAAATCAGAGGTGAGAGCACAAAGCAATACAGTAGGCAGACTCCGGTTTTTTTGGGGGGAGATGCTCGAGAATATCCGGGTGGACTCCTGAGGCTCGATCCCGCATTTGCGTATGCCGAGCCTCCTTCCTCATGACCTTTGTCCAGAGTGGAATGCCTCCCCGGCTCCCGGCACATGATCAGTGCATGCTCAGTCACGATATCAGTGCCTGCTCAGCCACGTGATCACTGACGGCACAGTCACGTGATCAGCGCCTCTCAGTCACGTGATCACCGTATGATAAACACGTGATCAGTGAACGACCAGCCACGTGATCACTGCATGCGCGGTCAGGTGGTCAGTTCCTGATCAGCCACCTGATCAGTGCGTGCACAGTCCCCTGATCAGCGCCTGTCAGTCACTGATCACTGCCTGATAAACACGTGATCAGTGCCCGAACAGCCACGTCATCAGTGCATGCGCAGTCACGTGATCAGTGCATGATAGCCACGTGATCAGTGCGTGCACAGTCCCATGATCAGCGCCTGTCAGTCACTGATCATTGCCTGATAAACACGTGATCAGTGCATGATGAGCCATGTGATCAGTGCCCGATCAGCCACGTCATCAGTGCATGCGCAGTCACGTCATCAGTGCATGATAGCCACGTGATCAGTGCATGCTCAGTCACGTGATCTGGACTTGATCAGCCACGTGATCAGTGCCTGCAGAGTCACGTGATCAGGGCCTGCTGAGCTGCGTGATTCCTGCCGGCTCATCTGCATGACAATTGCCAGCTGAGCTGCGTGATTCCTGTCGGCTCATCTGCTTGACAATTGCCAGCTGAGCTGCGTGATTCCTGCCTGGTCACGTGCTTGATTATTGCCAGTTGAGCAGCATGATTCGTCACTGCTGAGCTCCATGCTTATTGCCTGCTGATTGCGTGGTTCGTGTCTGCTCAGCTCTTTGAGTATTGCCTCCTGAGGTCCCTGTTCGGTCGCCACCTGCCGGGGACCAGCCCCAACTGATCCAGGGTATTCGAAGGAGAGATGGCCTAGGCGACTATTTATATGCTAATCAGAGATGTCAAGAATAATAGTATGAGGAGAGCTCAGTAGGAAAATTCGGTGGAGAAAAGAGACTGAGTAGCTTGGTTTACGCGGAAGACCAATCAAACTTCAAGACAAGAAGTTTGCACCACTTACGTAGGCCGCAGGCGCCCTCTCGAATAGCGAAAGGTGCCTCACCCTAGACACCTTCTCGAGTGGGTCTTAGCAGCCCAGGCATAATTAGTAAGCGTGGTGGGTTCCGCGCTCCAGATGGAGACTCAGCTGGAAGTTAAAGGGAAGAATGACAAGGAACTTTATGAATTGGAGCTGTAAGTTAACTCTTTGACAGAGAGAGCGAGATGGTGGTGGGGGACAGCCCCCAGTGAAATCAGAGGTGAGAGCACAAAGCAATACAGTAGGCAGACTCCGGTTTTTTTGGGGGGAGATGCTCGAGAATATCCGGGTGGACTCCTGAGGCTCGATCCCGCATTTGCGTATGCCGAGCCTCCTTCCTCATGACCTTTGTCCAGAGTGGAATGCCTCCCCGGCTCCCGGCACATGATCAGTGCATGCTCAGTCACGATATCAGTGCCTGCTCAGCCACGTGATCACTGACGGCACAGTCACGTGATCAGCGCCTCTCAGTCACGTGATCACCGTATGATAAACACGTGATCAGTGAACGACCAGCCACGTGATCACTGCATGCGCGGTCAGGTGGTCAGTTCCTGATCAGCCACCTGATCAGTGCGTGCACAGTCCCCTGATCAGCGCCTGTCAGTCACTGATCACTGCCTGATAAACACGTGATCAGTGCCCGAACAGCCACGTCATCAGTGCATGCGCAGTCACGTGATCAGTGCATGATAGCCACGTGATCAGTGCGTGCACAGTCCCATGATCAGCGCCTGTCAGTCACTGATCATTGCCTGATAAACACGTGATCAGTGCATGATGAGCCATGTGATCAGTGCCCGATCAGCCACGTCATCAGTGCATGCGCAGTCACGTCATCAGTGCATGATAGCCACGTGATCAGTGCATGCTCAGTCACGTGATCTGGACTTGATCAGCCACGTGATCAGTGCCTGCAGAGTCACGTGATCAGGGCCTGCTGAGCTGCGTGATTCCTGCCGGCTCATCTGCATGACAATTGCCAGCTGAGCTGCGTGATTCCTGTCGGCTCATCTGCTTGACAATTGCCAGCTGAGCTGCGTGATTCCTGCCTGGTCACGTGCTTGATTATTGCCAGTTGAGCAGCATGATTCGTCACTGCTGAGCTCCATGCTTATTGCCTGCTGATTGCGTGGTTCGTGTCTGCTCAGCTCTTTGAGTATTGCCTCCTGAGGTCCCTGTTCGGTCGCCACCTGCCGGGGACCAGCCCCAACTGATCCAGGGTATTCGAAGGAGAGATGGCCTAGGCGACTATTTATATGCTAATCAGAGATGTCAAGAATAATAGTATGAGGAGAGCTCAGTAGGAAAATTCGGTGGAGAAAAGAGACTGAGTAGCTTGGTTTACGCGGAAGACCAATCAAACTTCAAGACAAGAAGTTTGCACCACTTACGTAGGCCGCAGGCGCCCTCTCGAATAGCGAAAGGTGCCTCACCCTAGACACCTTCTCGAGTGGGTCTTAGCAGCCCAGGCATAATTAGTAAGCGTGGTGGGTTCCGCGCTCCAGATGGAGACTCAGCTGGAAGTTAAAGGGAAGAATGACAAGGAACTTTATGAATTGGAGCTGTAAGTTAACTCTTTGACAGAGAGAGCGAGATGGTGGTGGGGGACAGCCCCCAGTGAAATCAGAGGTGAGAGCACAAAGCAATACAGTAGGCAGACTCCGGTTTTTTTGGGGGGAGATGCTCGAGAATATCCGGGTGGACTCCTGAGGCTCGATCCCGCATTTGCGTATGCCGAGCCTCCTTCCTCATGACCTTTGTCCAGAGTGGAATGCCTCCCCGGCTCCCGGCACATGATCAGTGCATGCTCAGTCACGATATCAGTGCCTGCTCAGCCACGTGATCACTGACGGCACAGTCACGTGATCAGCGCCTCTCAGTCACGTGATCACCGTATGATAAACACGTGATCAGTGAACGACCAGCCACGTGATCACTGCATGCGCGGTCAGGTGGTCAGTTCCTGATCAGCCACCTGATCAGTGCGTGCACAGTCCCCTGATCAGCGCCTGTCAGTCACTGATCACTGCCTGATAAACACGTGATCAGTGCCCGAACAGCCACGTCATCAGTGCATGCGCAGTCACGTGATCAGTGCATGATAGCCACGTGATCAGTGCGTGCACAGTCCCATGATCAGCGCCTGTCAGTCACTGATCATTGCCTGATAAACACGTGATCAGTGCATGATGAGCCATGTGATCAGTGCCCGATCAGCCACGTCATCAGTGCATGCGCAGTCACGTCATCAGTGCATGATAGCCACGTGATCAGTGCATGCTCAGTCACGTGATCTGGACTTGATCAGCCACGTGATCAGTGCCTGCAGAGTCACGTGATCAGGGCCTGCTGAGCTGCGTGATTCCTGCCGGCTCATCTGCATGACAATTGCCAGCTGAGCTGCGTGATTCCTGTCGGCTCATCTGCTTGACAATTGCCAGCTGAGCTGCGTGATTCCTGCCTGGTCACGTGCTTGATTATTGCCAGTTGAGCAGCATGATTCGTCACTGCTGAGCTCCATGCTTATTGCCTGCTGATTGCGTGGTTCGTGTCTGCTCAGCTCTTTGAGTATTGCCTCCTGAGGTCCCTGTTCGGTCGCCACCTGCCGGGGACCAGCCCCAACTGATCCAGGGTATTCGAAGGAGAGATGGCCTAGGCGACTATTTATATGCTAATCAGAGATGTCAAGAATAATAGTATGAGGAGAGCTCAGTAGGAAAATTCGGTGGAGAAAAGAGACTGAGTAGCTTGGTTTACGCGGAAGACCAATCAAACTTCAAGACAAGAAGTTTGCACCACTTACGTAGGCCGCAGGCGCCCTCTCGAATAGCGAAAGGTGCCTCACCCTAGACACCTTCTCGAGTGGGTCTTAGCAGCCCAGGCATAATTAGTAAGCGTGGTGGGTTCCGCGCTCCAGATGGAGACTCAGCTGGAAGTTAAAGGGAAGAATGACAAGGAACTTTATGAATTGGAGCTGTAAGTTAACTCTTTGACAGAGAGAGCGAGATGGTGGTGGGGGACAGCCCCCAGTGAAATCAGAGGTGAGAGCACAAAGCAATACAGTAGGCAGACTCCGGTTTTTTGGGGGGAGATGCTCGAGAATATCCGGGTGGACTCCTGAGGCTCGATCCCGCATTTGCGTATGCCGAGCCTCCTTCCTCATGACCTTTGTCCAGAGTGGAATGCCTCCCCGGCTCCCGGCACATGATCAGTGCATGCTCAGTCACGATATCAGTGCCTGCTCAGCCACGTGATCACTGACGGCACAGTCACGTGATCAGCGCCTCTCAGTCACGTGATCACCGTATGATAAACACGTGATCAGTGAACGACCAGCCACGTGATCACTGCATGCGCGGTCAGGTGGTCAGTTCCTGATCAGCCACCTGATCAGTGCGTGCACAGTCCCCTGATCAGCGCCTGTCAGTCACTGATCACTGCCTGATAAACACGTGATCAGTGCCCGAACAGCCACGTCATCAGTGCATGCGCAGTCACGTGATCAGTGCATGATAGCCACGTGATCAGTGCGTGCACAGTCCCATGATCAGCGCCTGTCAGTCACTGATCATTGCCTGATAAACACGTGATCAGTGCATGATGAGCCATGTGATCAGTGCCCGATCAGCCACGTCATCAGTGCATGCGCAGTCACGTCATCAGTGCATGATAGCCACGTGATCAGTGCATGCTCAGTCACGTGATCTGGACTTGATCAGCCACGTGATCAGTGCCTGCAGAGTCACGTGATCAGGGCCTGCTGAGCTGCGTGATTCCTGCCGGCTCATCTGCATGACAATTGCCAGCTGAGCTGCGTGATTCCTGTCGGCTCATCTGCTTGACAATTGCCAGCTGAGCTGCGTGATTCCTGCCTGGTCACGTGCTTGATTATTGCCAGTTGAGCAGCATGATTCGTCACTGCTGAGCTCCATGCTTATTGCCTGCTGATTGCGTGGTTCGTGTCTGCTCAGCTCTTTGAGTATTGCCTCCTGAGGTCCCTGTTCGGTCGCCACCTGCCGGGGACCAGCCCCAACTGATCCAGGGTATTCGAAGGAGAGATGGCCTAGGCGACTATTTATATGCTAATCAGAGATGTCAAGAATAATAGTATGAGGAGAGCTCAGTAGGAAAATTCGGTGGAGAAAAGAGACTGAGTAGCTTGGTTTACGCGGAAGACCAATCAAACTTCAAGACAAGAAGTTTGCACCACTTACGTAGGCCGCAGGCGCCCTCTCGAATAGCGAAAGGTGCCTCACCCTAGACACCTTCTCGAGTGGGTCTTAGCAGCCCAGGCATAATTAGTAAGCGTGGTGGGTTCCGCGCTCCAGATGGAGACTCAGCTGGAAGTTAAAGGGAAGAATGACAAGGAACTTTATGAATTGGAGCTGTAAGTTAACTCTTTGACAGAGAGAGCGAGATGGTGGTGGGGGACAGCCCCCAGTGAAATCAGAGGTGAGAGCACAAAGCAATACAGTAGGCAGACTCCGGTTTTTTGGGGGGAGATGCTCGAGAATATCCGGGTGGACTCCTGAGGCTCGATCCCGCATTTGCGTATGCCGAGCCTCCTTCCTCATGACCTTTGTCCAGAGTGGAATGCCTCCCCGGCTCCCGGCACATGATCAGTGCATGCTCAGTCACGATATCAGTGCCTGCTCAGCCACGTGATCACTGACGGCACAGTCACGTGATCAGCGCCTCTCAGTCACGTGATCACCGTATGATAAACACGTGATCAGTGAACGACCAGCCACGTGATCACTGCATGCGCGGTCAGGTGGTCAGTTCCTGATCAGCCACCTGATCAGTGCGTGCACAGTCCCCTGATCAGCGCCTGTCAGTCACTGATCACTGCCTGATAAACACGTGATCAGTGCCCGAACAGCCACGTCATCAGTGCATGCGCAGTCACGTGATCAGTGCATGATAGCCACGTGATCAGTGCGTGCACAGTCCCATGATCAGCGCCTGTCAGTCACTGATCATTGCCTGATAAACACGTGATCAGTGCATGATGAGCCATGTGATCAGTGCCCGATCAGCCACGTCATCAGTGCATGCGCAGTCACGTCATCAGTGCATGATAGCCACGTGATCAGTGCATGCTCAGTCACGTGATCTGGACTTGATCAGCCACGTGATCAGTGCCTGCAGAGTCACGTGATCAGGGCCTGCTGAGCTGCGTGATTCCTGCCGGCTCATCTGCATGACAATTGCCAGCTGAGCTGCGTGATTCCTGTCGGCTCATCTGCTTGACAATTGCCAGCTGAGCTGCGTGATTCCTGCCTGGTCACGTGCTTGATTATTGCCAGTTGAGCAGCATGATTCGTCACTGCTGAGCTCCATGCTTATTGCCTGCTGATTGCGTGGTTCGTGTCTGCTCAGCTCTTTGAGTATTGCCTCCTGAGGTCCCTGTTCGGTCGCCACCTGCCGGGGACCAGCCCCAACTGATCCAGGGTATTCGAAGGAGAGATGGCCTAGGCGACTATTTATATGCTAATCAGAGATGTCAAGAATAATAGTATGAGGAGAGCTCAGTAGGAAAATTCGGTGGAGAAAAGAGACTGAGTAGCTTGGTTTACGCGGAAGACCAATCAAACTTCAAGACAAGAAGTTTGCACCACTTACGTAGGCCGCAGGCGCCCTCTCGAATAGCGAAAGGTGCCTCACCCTAGACACCTTCTCGAGTGGGTCTTAGCAGCCCAGGCATAATTAGTAAGCGTGGTGGGTTCCGCGCTCCAGATGGAGACTCAGCTGGAAGTTAAAGGGAAGAATGACAAGGAACTTTATGAATTGGAGCTGTAAGTTAACTCTTTGACAGAGAGAGCGAGATGGTGGTGGGGGACAGCCCCCAGTGAAATCAGAGGTGAGAGCACAAAGCAATACAGTAGGCAGACTCCGGTTTTTTGGGGGGAGATGCTCGAGAATATCCGGGTGGACTCCTGAGGCTCGATCCCGCATTTGCGTATGCCGAGCCTCCTTCCTCATGACCTTTGTCCAGAGTGGAATGCCTCCCCGGCTCCCGGCACATGATCAGTGCATGCTCAGTCACGATATCAGTGCCTGCTCAGCCACGTGATCACTGACGGCACAGTCACGTGATCAGCGCCTCTCAGTCACGTGATCACCGTATGATAAACACGTGATCAGTGAACGACCAGCCACGTGATCACTGCATGCGCGGTCAGGTGGTCAGTTCCTGATCAGCCACCTGATCAGTGCGTGCACAGTCCCCTGATCAGCGCCTGTCAGTCACTGATCACTGCCTGATAAACACGTGATCAGTGCCCGAACAGCCACGTCATCAGTGCATGCGCAGTCACGTGATCAGTGCATGATAGCCACGTGATCAGTGCGTGCACAGTCCCATGATCAGCGCCTGTCAGTCACTGATCATTGCCTGATAAACACGTGATCAGTGCATGATGAGCCATGTGATCAGTGCCCGATCAGCCACGTCATCAGTGCATGCGCAGTCACGTCATCAGTGCATGATAGCCACGTGATCAGTGCATGCTCAGTCACGTGATCTGGACTTGATCAGCCACGTGATCAGTGCCTGCAGAGTCACGTGATCAGGGCCTGCTGAGCTGCGTGATTCCTGCCGGCTCATCTGCATGACAATTGCCAGCTGAGCTGCGTGATTCCTGTCGGCTCATCTGCTTGACAATTGCCAGCTGAGCTGCGTGATTCCTGCCTGGTCACGTGCTTGATTATTGCCAGTTGAGCAGCATGATTCGTCACTGCTGAGCTCCATGCTTATTGCCTGCTGATTGCGTGGTTCGTGTCTGCTCAGCTCTTTGAGTATTGCCTCCTGAGGTCCCTGTTCGGTCGCCACCTGCCGGGGACCAGCCCCAACTGATCCAGGGTATTCGAAGGAGAGATGGCCTAGGCGACTATTTATATGCTAATCAGAGATGTCAAGAATAATAGTATGAGGAGAGCTCAGTAGGAAAATTCGGTGGAGAAAAGAGACTGAGTAGCTTGGTTTACGCGGAAGACCAATCAAACTTCAAGACAAGAAGTTTGCACCACTTACGTAGGCCGCAGGCGCCCTCTCGAATAGCGAAAGGTGCCTCACCCTAGACACCTTCTCGAGTGGGTCTTAGCAGCCCAGGCATAATTAGTAAGCGTGGTGGGTTCCGCGCTCCAGATGGAGACTCAGCTGGAAGTTAAAGGGAAGAATGACAAGGAACTTTATGAATTGGAGCTGTAAGTTAACTCTTTGACAGAGAGAGCGAGATGGTGGTGGGGGACAGCCCCCAGTGAAATCAGAGGTGAGAGCACAAAGCAATACAGTAGGCAGACTCCGGTTTTTTTGGGGGGAGATGCTCGAGAATATCCGGGTGGACTCCTGAGGCTCGATCCCGCATTTGCGTATGCCGAGCCTCCTTCCTCATGACCTTTGTCCAGAGTGGAATGCCTCCCCGGCTCCCGGCACATGATCAGTGCATGCTCAGTCACGATATCAGTGCCTGCTCAGCCACGTGATCACTGACGGCACAGTCACGTGATCAGCGCCTCTCAGTCACGTGATCACCGTATGATAAACACGTGATCAGTGAACGACCAGCCACGTGATCACTGCATGCGCGGTCAGGTGGTCAGTTCCTGATCAGCCACCTGATCAGTGCGTGCACAGTCCCCTGATCAGCGCCTGTCAGTCACTGATCACTGCCTGATAAACACGTGATCAGTGCCCGAACAGCCACGTCATCAGTGCATGCGCAGTCACGTGATCAGTGCATGATAGCCACGTGATCAGTGCGTGCACAGTCCCATGATCAGCGCCTGTCAGTCACTGATCATTGCCTGATAAACACGTGATCAGTGCATGATGAGCCATGTGATCAGTGCCCGATCAGCCACGTCATCAGTGCATGCGCAGTCACGTCATCAGTGCATGATAGCCACGTGATCAGTGCATGCTCAGTCACGTGATCTGGACTTGATCAGCCACGTGATCAGTGCCTGCAGAGTCACGTGATCAGGGCCTGCTGAGCTGCGTGATTCCTGCCGGCTCATCTGCATGACAATTGCCAGCTGAGCTGCGTGATTCCTGTCGGCTCATCTGCTTGACAATTGCCAGCTGAGCTGCGTGATTCCTGCCTGGTCACGTGCTTGATTATTGCCAGTTGAGCAGCATGATTCGTCACTGCTGAGCTCCATGCTTATTGCCTGCTGATTGCGTGGTTCGTGTCTGCTCAGCTCTTTGAGTATTGCCTCCTGAGGTCCCTGTTCGGTCGCCACCTGCCGGGGACCAGCCCCAACTGATCCAGGGTATTCGAAGGAGAGATGGCCTAGGCGACTATTTATATGCTAATCAGAGATGTCAAGAATAATAGTATGAGGAGAGCTCAGTAGGAAAATTCGGTGGAGAAAAGAGACTGAGTAGCTTGGTTTACGCGGAAGACCAATCAAACTTCAAGACAAGAAGTTTGCACCACTTACGTAGGCCGCAGGCGCCCTCTCGAATAGCGAAAGGTGCCTCACCCTAGACACCTTCTCGAGTGGGTCTTAGCAGCCCAGGCATAATTAGTAAGCGTGGTGGGTTCCGCGCTCCAGATGGAGACTCAGCTGGAAGTTAAAGGGAAGAATGACAAGGAACTTTATGAATTGGAGCTGTAAGTTAACTCTTTGACAGAGAGAGCGAGATGGTGGTGGGGGACAGCCCCCAGTGAAATCAGAGGTGAGAGCACAAAGCAATACAGTAGGCAGACTCCGGTTTTTTTGGGGGGAGATGCTCGAGAATATCCGGGTGGACTCCTGAGGCTCGATCCCGCATTTGCGTATGCCGAGCCTCCTTCCTCATGACCTTTGTCCAGAGTGGAATGCCTCCCCGGCTCCCGGCACATGATCAGTGCATGCTCAGTCACGATATCAGTGCCTGCTCAGCCACGTGATCACTGACGGCACAGTCACGTGATCAGCGCCTCTCAGTCACGTGATCACCGTATGATAAACACGTGATCAGTGAACGACCAGCCACGTGATCACTGCATGCGCGGTCAGGTGGTCAGTTCCTGATCAGCCACCTGATCAGTGCGTGCACAGTCCCCTGATCAGCGCCTGTCAGTCACTGATCACTGCCTGATAAACACGTGATCAGTGCCCGAACAGCCACGTCATCAGTGCATGCGCAGTCACGTGATCAGTGCATGATAGCCACGTGATCAGTGCGTGCACAGTCCCATGATCAGCGCCTGTCAGTCACTGATCATTGCCTGATAAACACGTGATCAGTGCATGATGAGCCATGTGATCAGTGCCCGATCAGCCACGTCATCAGTGCATGCGCAGTCACGTCATCAGTGCATGATAGCCACGTGATCAGTGCATGCTCAGTCACGTGATCTGGACTTGATCAGCCACGTGATCAGTGCCTGCAGAGTCACGTGATCAGGGCCTGCTGAGCTGCGTGATTCCTGCCGGCTCATCTGCATGACAATTGCCAGCTGAGCTGCGTGATTCCTGTCGGCTCATCTGCTTGACAATTGCCAGCTGAGCTGCGTGATTCCTGCCTGGTCACGTGCTTGATTATTGCCAGTTGAGCAGCATGATTCGTCACTGCTGAGCTCCATGCTTATTGCCTGCTGATTGCGTGGTTCGTGTCTGCTCAGCTCTTTGAGTATTGCCTCCTGAGGTCCCTGTTCGGTCGCCACCTGCCGGGGACCAGCCCCAACTGATCCAGGGTATTCGAAGGAGAGATGGCCTAGGCGACTATTTATATGCTAATCAGAGATGTCAAGAATAATAGTATGAGGAGAGCTCAGTAGGAAAATTCGGTGGAGAAAAGAGACTGAGTAGCTTGGTTTACGCGGAAGACCAATCAAACTTCAAGACAAGAAGTTTGCACCACTTACGTAGGCCGCAGGCGCCCTCTCGAATAGCGAAAGGTGCCTCACCCTAGACACCTTCTCGAGTGGGTCTTAGCAGCCCAGGCATAATTAGTAAGCGTGGTGGGTTCCGCGCTCCAGATGGAGACTCAGCTGGAAGTTAAAGGGAAGAATGACAAGGAACTTTATGAATTGGAGCTGTAAGTTAACTCTTTGACAGAGAGAGCGAGATGGTGGTGGGGGACAGCCCCCAGTGAAATCAGAGGTGAGAGCACAAAGCAATACAGTAGGCAGACTCCGGTTTTTTTGGGGGAGATGCTCGAGAATATCCGGGTGGACTCCTGAGGCTCGATCCCGCATTTGCGTATGCCGAGCCTCCTTCCTCATGACCTTTGTCCAGAGTGGAATGCCTCCCCGGCTCCCGGCACATGATCAGTGCATGCTCAGTCACGATATCAGTGCCTGCTCAGCCACGTGATCACTGACGGCACAGTCACGTGATCAGCGCCTCTCAGTCACGTGATCACCGTATGATAAACACGTGATCAGTGAACGACCAGCCACGTGATCACTGCATGCGCGGTCAGGTGGTCAGTTCCTGATCAGCCACCTGATCAGTGCGTGCACAGTCCCCTGATCAGCGCCTGTCAGTCACTGATCACTGCCTGATAAACACGTGATCAGTGCCCGAACAGCCACGTCATCAGTGCATGCGCAGTCACGTGATCAGTGCATGATAGCCACGTGATCAGTGCGTGCACAGTCCCATGATCAGCGCCTGTCAGTCACTGATCATTGCCTGATAAACACGTGATCAGTGCATGATGAGCCATGTGATCAGTGCCCGATCAGCCACGTCATCAGTGCATGCGCAGTCACGTCATCAGTGCATGATAGCCACGTGATCAGTGCATGCTCAGTCACGTGATCTGGACTTGATCAGCCACGTGATCAGTGCCTGCAGAGTCACGTGATCAGGGCCTGCTGAGCTGCGTGATTCCTGCCGGCTCATCTGCATGACAATTGCCATCTGAGCTGCGTGATTCCTGTCGGCTCATCTGCTTGACAATTGCCAGCTGAGCTGCGTGATTCCTGCCTGGTCACGTGCTTGATTATTGCCAGTTGAGCAGCATGATTCGTCACTGCTGAGCTCCATGCTTATTGCCTGCTGATTGCGTGGTTCGTGTCTGCTCAGCTCTTTGAGTATTGCCTCCTGAGGTCCCTGTTCGGTCGCCACCTGCCGGGGACCAGCCCCAACTGATCCAGGGTATTCGAAGGAGAGATGGCCTAGGCGACTATTTATATGCTAATCAGAGATGTCAAGAATAATAGTATGAGGAGAGCTCAGTAGGAAAATTCGGTGGAGAAAAGAGACTGAGTAGCTTGGTTTACGCGGAAGACCAATCAAACTTCAAGACAAGAAGTTTGCACCACTTACGTAGGCCGCAGGCGCCCTCTCGAATAGCGAAAGGTGCCTCACCCTAGACACCTTCTCGAGTGGGTCTTAGCAGCCCAGGCATAATTAGTAAGCGTGGTGGGTTCCGCGCTCCAGATGGAGACTCAGCTGGAAGTTAAAGGGAAGAATGACAAGGAACTTTATGAATTGGAGCTGTAAGTTAACTCTTTGACAGAGAGAGCGAGATGGTGGTGGGGGACAGCCCCCAGTGAAATCAGAGGTGAGAGCACAAAGCAATACAGTAGGCAGACTCCGGTTTTTTTGGGGGAGATGCTCGAGAATATCCGGGTGGACTCCTGAGGCTCGATCCCGCATTTGCGTATGCCGAGCCTCCTTCCTCATGACCTTTGTCCAGAGTGGAATGCCTCCCCGGCTCCCGGCACATGATCAGTGCATGCTCAGTCACGATATCAGTGCCTGCTCAGCCACGTGATCACTGACGGCACAGTCACGTGATCAGCGCCTCTCAGTCACGTGATCACCGTATGATAAACACGTGATCAGTGAACGACCAGCCACGTGATCACTGCATGCGCGGTCAGGTGGTCAGTTCCTGATCAGCCACCTGATCAGTGCGTGCACAGTCCCCTGATCAGCGCCTGTCAGTCACTGATCACTGCCTGATAAACACGTGATCAGTGCCCGAACAGCCACGTCATCAGTGCATGCGCAGTCACGTGATCAGTGCATGATAGCCACGTGATCAGTGCGTGCACAGTCCCATGATCAGCGCCTGTCAGTCACTGATCATTGCCTGATAAACACGTGATCAGTGCATGATGAGCCATGTGATCAGTGCCCGATCAGCCACGTCATCAGTGCATGCGCAGTCACGTCATCAGTGCATGATAGCCACGTGATCAGTGCATGCTCAGTCACGTGATCTGGACTTGATCAGCCACGTGATCAGTGCCTGCAGAGTCACGTGATCAGGGCCTGCTGAGCTGCGTGATTCCTGCCGGCTCATCTGCATGACAATTGCCAGCTGAGCTGCGTGATTCCTGTCGGCTCATCTGCTTGACAATTGCCAGCTGAGCTGCGTGATTCCTGCCTGGTCACGTGCTTGATTATTGCCAGTTGAGCAGCATGATTCGTCACTGCTGAGCTCCATGCTTATTGCCTGCTGATTGCGTGGTTCGTGTCTGCTCAGCTCTTTGAGTATTGCCTCCTGAGGTCCCTGTTCGGTCGCCACCTGCCGGGGACCAGCCCCAACTGATCCAGGGTATTCGAAGGAGAGATGGCCTAGGCGACTATTTATATGCTAATCAGAGATGTCAAGAATAATAGTATGAGGAGAGCTCAGTAGGAAAATTCGGTGGAGAAAAGAGACTGAGTAGCTTGGTTTACGCGGAAGACCAATCAAACTTCAAGACAAGAAGTTTGCACCACTTACGTAGGCCGCAGGCGCCCTCTCGAATAGCGAAAGGTGCCTCACCCTAGACACCTTCTCGAGTGGGTCTTAGCAGCCCAGGCATAATTAGTAAGCGTGGTGGGTTCCGCGCTCCAGATGGAGACTCAGCTGGAAGTTAAAGGGAAGAATGACAAGGAACTTTATGAATTGGAGCTGTAAGTTAACTCTTTGACAGAGAGAGCGAGATGGTGGTGGGGGACAGCCCCCAGTGAAATCAGAGGTGAGAGCACAAAGCAATACAGTAGGCAGACTCCGGTTTTTTTGGGGGAGATGCTCGAGAATATCCGGGTGGACTCCTGAGGCTCGATCCCGCATTTGCGTATGCCGAGCCTCCTTCCTCATGACCTTTGTCCAGAGTGGAATGCCTCCCCGGCTCCCGGCACATGATCAGTGCATGCTCAGTCACGATATCAGTGCCTGCTCAGCCACGTGATCACTGACGGCACAGTCACGTGATCAGCGCCTCTCAGTCACGTGATCACCGTATGATAAACACGTGATCAGTGAACGACCAGCCACGTGATCACTGCATGCGCGGTCAGGTGGTCAGTTCCTGATCAGCCACCTGATCAGTGCGTGCACAGTCCCCTGATCAGCGCCTGTCAGTCACTGATCACTGCCTGATAAACACGTGATCAGTGCCCGAACAGCCACGTCATCAGTGCATGCGCAGTCACGTGATCAGTGCATGATAGCCACGTGATCAGTGCGTGCACAGTCCCATGATCAGCGCCTGTCAGTCACTGATCATTGCCTGATAAACACGTGATCAGTGCATGATGAGCCATGTGATCAGTGCCCGATCAGCCACGTCATCAGTGCATGCGCAGTCACGTCATCAGTGCATGATAGCCACGTGATCAGTGCATGCTCAGTCACGTGATCTGGACTTGATCAGCCACGTGATCAGTGCCTGCAGAGTCACGTGATCAGGGCCTGCTGAGCTGCGTGATTCCTGCCGGCTCATCTGCATGACAATTGCCAGCTGAGCTGCGTGATTCCTGTCGGCTCATCTGCTTGACAATTGCCAGCTGAGCTGCGTGATTCCTGCCTGGTCACGTGCTTGATTATTGCCAGTTGAGCAGCATGATTCGTCACTGCTGAGCTCCATGCTTATTGCCTGCTGATTGCGTGGTTCGTGTCTGCTCAGCTCTTTGAGTATTGCCTCCTGAGGTCCCTGTTCGGTCGCCACCTGCCG
Source organism: Bos javanicus (assembly GCF_032452875.1). Lineage (NCBI taxonomy): Eukaryota > Metazoa > Chordata > Mammalia > Artiodactyla > Bovidae > Bos > Bos javanicus. Next base: position 108,551 of record NW_026893949.1, read on the forward strand.
GGGACCAGCCCCAACTGATCCAGGGTATTCGAAGGAGAGATGGCCTAGGCGACTATTTATATGCTAATCAGAGATGTCAAGAATAATAGTATGAGGAGAGCTCAGTAGGAAAATTCGGTGGAGAAAAGAGACTGAGTAGCTTGGTTTACGCGGAAGACCAATCAAACTTCAAGACAAGAAGTTTGCACCACTTACGTAGGCCGCAGGCGCCCTCTCGAATAGCGAAAGGTGCCTCACCCTAGACACCTTCTCGAGTGGGTCTTAGCAGCCCAGGCATAATTAGTAAGCGTGGTGGGTTCCGCGCTCCAGATGGAGACTCAGCTGGAAGTTAAAGGGAAGAATGACAAGGAACTTTATGAATTGGAGCTGTAAGTTAACTCTTTGACAGAGAGAGCGAGATGGTGGTGGGGGACAGCCCCCAGTGAAATCAGAGGTGAGAGCACAAAGCAATACAGTAGGCAGACTCCGGTTTTTTTGGGGGGAGATGCTCGAGAATATCCGGGTGGACTCCTGAGGCTCGATCCCGCATTTGCGTATGCCGAGCCTCCTTCCTCATGACCTTTGTCCAGAGTGGAATGCCTCCCCGGCTCCCGGCACATGATCAGTGCATGCTCAGTCACGATATCAGTGCCTGCTCAGCCACGTGATCACTGACGGCACAGTCACGTGATCAGCGCCTCTCAGTCACGTGATCACCGTATGATAAACACGTGATCAGTGAACGACCAGCCACGTGATCACTGCATGCGCGGTCAGGTGGTCAGTTCCTGATCAGCCACCTGATCAGTGCGTGCACAGTCCCCTGATCAGCGCCTGTCAGTCACTGATCACTGCCTGATAAACACGTGATCAGTGCCCGAACAGCCACGTCATCAGTGCATGCGCAGTCACGTGATCAGTGCATGATAGCCACGTGATCAGTGCGTGCACAGTCCCATGATCAGCGCCTGTCAGTCACTGATCATTGCCTGATAAACACGTGATCAGTGCATGATGAGCCATGTGATCAGTGCCCGATCAGCCACGTCATCAGTGCATGCGCAGTCACGTCATCAGTGCATGATAGCCACGTGATCAGTGCATGCTCAGTCACGTGATCTGGACTTGATCAGCCACGTGATCAGTGCCTGCAGAGTCACGTGATCAGGGCCTGCTGAGCTGCGTGATTCCTGCCGGCTCATCTGCATGACAATTGCCAGCTGAGCTGCGTGATTCCTGTCGGCTCATCTGCTTGACAATTGCCAGCTGAGCTGCGTGATTCCTGCCTGGTCACGTGCTTGATTATTGCCAGTTGAGCAGCATGATTCGTCACTGCTGAGCTCCATGCTTATTGCCTGCTGATTGCGTGGTTCGTGTCTGCTCAGCTCTTTGAGTATTGCCTCCTGAGGTCCCTGTTCGGTCGCCACCTGCCGGGGACCAGCCCCAACTGATCCAGGGTATTCGAAGGAGAGATGGCCTAGGCGACTATTTATATGCTAATCAGAGATGTCAAGAATAATAGTATGAGGAGAGCTCAGTAGGAAAATTCGGTGGAGAAAAGAGACTGAGTAGCTTGGTTTACGCGGAAGACCAATCAAACTTCAAGACAAGAAGTTTGCACCACTTACGTAGGCCGCAGGCGCCCTCTCGAATAGCGAAAGGTGCCTCACCCTAGACACCTTCTCGAGTGGGTCTTAGCAGCCCAGGCATAATTAGTAAGCGTGGTGGGTTCCGCGCTCCAGATGGAGACTCAGCTGGAAGTTAAAGGGAAGAATGACAAGGAACTTTATGAATTGGAGCTGTAAGTTAACTCTTTGACAGAGAGAGCGAGATGGTGGTGGGGGACAGCCCCCAGTGAAATCAGAGGTGAGAGCACAAAGCAATACAGTAGGCAGACTCCGGTTTTTTTGGGGGAGATGCTCGAGAATATCCGGGTGGACTCCTGAGGCTCGATCCCGCATTTGCGTATGCCGAGCCTCCTTCCTCATGACCTTTGTCCAGAGTGGAATGCCTCCCCGGCTCCCGGCACATGATCAGTGCATGCTCAGTCACGATATCAGTGCCTGCTCAGCCACGTGATCACTGACGGCACAGTCACGTGATCAGCGCCTCTCAGTCACGTGATCACCGTATGATAAACACGTGATCAGTGAACGACCAGCCACGTGATCACTGCATGCGCGGTCAGGTGGTCAGTTCCTGATCAGCCACCTGATCAGTGCGTGCACAGTCCCCTGATCAGCGCCTGTCAGTCACTGATCACTGCCTGATAAACACGTGATCAGTGCCCGAACAGCCACGTCATCAGTGCATGCGCAGTCACGTGATCAGTGCATGATAGCCACGTGATCAGTGCGTGCACAGTCCCATGATCAGCGCCTGTCAGTCACTGATCATTGCCTGATAAACACGTGATCAGTGCATGATGAGCCATGTGATCAGTGCCCGATCAGCCATCAGTGCCACGTCATCAGTGCATGATAGCCACGTGATCAGTGCATGCTCAGTCACGTGATCTGGACTTGATCAGCCACGTGATCAGTGCCTGCAGAGTCACGTGATCAGGGCCTGCTGAGCTGCGTGATTCCTGCCGGCTCATCTGCATGACAATTGCCAGCTGAGCTGCGTGATTCCTGTCGGCTCATCTGCTTGACAATTGCCAGCTGAGCTGCGTGATTCCTGCCTGGTCACGTGCTTGATTATTGCCAGTTGAGCAGCATGATTCGTCACTGCTGAGCTCCATGCTTATTGCCTGCTGATTGCGTGGTTCGTGTCTGCTCAGCTCTTTGAGTATTGCCTCCTGAGGTCCCTGTTCGGTCGCCACCTGCCGGGGACCAGCCCCAACTGATCCAGGGTATTCGAAGGAGAGATGGCCTAGGCGACTATTTATATGCTAATCAGAGATGTCAAGAATAATAGTATGAGGAGAGCTCAGTAGGAAAATTCGGTGGAGAAAAGAGACTGAGTAGCTTGGTTTACGCGGAAGACCAATCAAACTTCAAGACAAGAAGTTTGCACCACTTACGTAGGCCGCAGGCGCCCTCTCGAATAGCGAAAGGTGCCTCACCCTAGACACCTTCTCGAGTGGGTCTTAGCAGCCCAGGCATAATTAGTAAGCGTGGTGGGTTCCGCGCTCCAGATGGAGACTCAGCTGGAAGTTAAAGGGAAGAATGACAAGGAACTTTATGAATTGGAGCTGTAAGTTAACTCTTTGACAGAGAGAGCGAGATGGTGGTGGGGGACAGCCCCCAGTGAAATCAGAGGTGAGAGCACAAAGCAATACAGTAGGCAGACTCCGGTTTTTTTGGGGGAGATGCTCGAGAATATCCGGGTGGACTCCTGAGGCTCGATCCCGCATTTGCGTATGCCGAGCCTCCTTCCTCATGACCTTTGTCCAGAGTGGAATGCCTCCCCGGCTCCCGGCACATGATCAGTGCATGCTCAGTCACGATATCAGTGCCTGCTCAGCCACGTGATCACTGACGGCACAGTCACGTGATCAGCGCCTCTCAGTCACGTGATCACCGTATGATAAACACGTGATCAGTGAACGACCAGCCACGTGATCACTGCATGCGCGGTCAGGTGGTCAGTTCCTGATCAGCCACCTGATCAGTGCGTGCACAGTCCCCTGATCAGCGCCTGTCAGTCACTGATCACTGCCTGATAAACACGTGATCAGTGCCCGAACAGCCACGTCATCAGTGCATGCGCAGTCACGTGATCAGTGCATGATAGCCACGTGATCAGTGCGTGCACAGTCCCATGATCAGCGCCTGTCAGTCACTGATCATTGCCTGATAAACACGTGATCAGTGCATGATGAGCCATGTGATCAGTGCCCGATCAGCCACGTCATCAGTGCATGCGCAGTCACGTCATCAGTGCATGATAGCCACGTGATCAGTGCATGCTCAGTCACGTGATCTGGACTTGATCAGCCACGTGATCAGTGCCTGCAGAGTCACGTGATCAGGGCCTGCTGAGCTGCGTGATTCCTGCCGGCTCATCTGCATGACAATTGCCAGCTGAGCTGCGTGATTCCTGTCGGCTCATCTGCTTGACAATTGCCAGCTGAGCTGCGTGATTCCTGCCTGGTCACGTGCTTGATTATTGCCAGTTGAGCAGCATGATTCGTCACTGCTGAGCTCCATGCTTATTGCCTGCTGATTGCGTGGTTCGTGTCTGCTCAGCTCTTTGAGTATTGCCTCCTGAGGTCCCTGTTCGGTCGCCACCTGCCGGGGACCAGCCCCAACTGATCCAGGGTATTCGAAGGAGAGATGGCCTAGGCGACTATTTATATGCTAATCAGAGATGTCAAGAATAATAGTATGAGGAGAGCTCAGTAGGAAAATTCGGTGGAGAAAAGAGACTGAGTAGCTTGGTTTACGCGGAAGACCAATCAAACTTCAAGACAAGAAGTTTGCACCACTTACGTAGGCCGCAGGCGCCCTCTCGAATAGCGAAAGGTGCCTCACCCTAGACACCTTCTCGAGTGGGTCTTAGCAGCCCAGGCATAATTAGTAAGCGTGGTGGGTTCCGCGCTCCAGATGGAGACTCAGCTGGAAGTTAAAGGGAAGAATGACAAGGAACTTTATGAATTGGAGCTGTAAGTTAACTCTTTGACAGAGAGAGCGAGATGGTGGTGGGGGACAGCCCCCAGTGAAATCAGAGGTGAGAGCACAAAGCAATACAGTAGGCAGACTCCGGTTTTTTTGGGGGAGATGCTCGAGAATATCCGGGTGGACTCCTGAGGCTCGATCCCGCATTTGCGTATGCCGAGCCTCCTTCCTCATGACCTTTGTCCAGAGTGGAATGCCTCCCCGGCTCCCGGCACATGATCAGTGCATGCTCAGTCACGATATCAGTGCCTGCTCAGCCACGTGATCACTGACGGCACAGTCACGTGATCAGCGCCTCTCAGTCACGTGATCACCGTATGATAAACACGTGATCAGTGAACGACCAGCCACGTGATCACTGCATGCGCGGTCAGGTGGTCAGTTCCTGATCAGCCACCTGATCAGTGCGTGCACAGTCCCCTGATCAGCGCCTGTCAGTCACTGATCACTGCCTGATAAACACGTGATCAGTGCCCGAACAGCCACGTCATCAGTGCATGCGCAGTCACGTGATCAGTGCATGATAGCCACGTGATCAGTGCGTGCACAGTCCCATGATCAGCGCCTGTCAGTCACTGATCATTGCCTGATAAACACGTGATCAGTGCATGATGAGCCATGTGATCAGTGCCCGATCAGCCACGTCATCAGTGCATGCGCAGTCACGTCATCAGTGCATGATAGCCACGTGATCAGTGCATGCTCAGTCACGTGATCTGGACTTGATCAGCCACGTGATCAGTGCCTGCAGAGTCACGTGATCAGGGCCTGCTGAGCTGCGTGATTCCTGCCGGCTCATCTGCATGACAATTGCCAGCTGAGCTGCGTGATTCCTGTCGGCTCATCTGCTTGACAATTGCCAGCTGAGCTGCGTGATTCCTGCCTGGTCACGTGCTTGATTATTGCCAGTTGAGCAGCATGATTCGTCACTGCTGAGCTCCATGCTTATTGCCTGCTGATTGCGTGGTTCGTGTCTGCTCAGCTCTTTGAGTATTGCCTCCTGAGGTCCCTGTTCGGTCGCCACCTGCCGGGGACCAGCCCCAACTGATCCAGGGTATTCGAAGGAGAGATGGCCTAGGCGACTATTTATATGCTAATCAGAGATGTCAAGAATAATAGTATGAGGAGAGCTCAGTAGGAAAATTCGGTGGAGAAAAGAGACTGAGTAGCTTGGTTTACGCGGAAGACCAATCAAACTTCAAGACAAGAAGTTTGCACCACTTACGTAGGCCGCAGGCGCCCTCTCGAATAGCGAAAGGTGCCTCACCCTAGACACCTTCTCGAGTGGGTCTTAGCAGCCCAGGCATAATTAGTAAGCGTGGTGGGTTCCGCGCTCCAGATGGAGACTCAGCTGGAAGTTAAAGGGAAGAATGACAAGGAACTTTATGAATTGGAGCTGTAAGTTAACTCTTTGACAGAGAGAGCGAGATGGTGGTGGGGGACAGCCCCCAGTGAAATCAGAGGTGAGAGCACAAAGCAATACAGTAGGCAGACTCCGGTTTTTTGGGGGAGATGCTCGAGAATATCCGGGTGGACTCCTGAGGCTCGATCCCGCATTTGCGTATGCCGAGCCTCCTTCCTCATGACCTTTGTCCAGAGTGGAATGCCTCCCCGGCTCCCGGCACATGATCAGTGCATGCTCAGTCACGATATCAGTGCCTGCTCAGCCACGTGATCACTGACGGCACAGTCACGTGATCAGCGCCTCTCAGTCACGTGATCACCGTATGATAAACACGTGATCAGTGAACGACCAGCCACGTGATCACTGCATGCGCGGTCAGGTGGTCAGTTCCTGATCAGCCACCTGATCAGTGCGTGCACAGTCCCCTGATCAGCGCCTGTCAGTCACTGATCACTGCCTGATAAACACGTGATCAGTGCCCGAACAGCCACGTCATCAGTGCATGCGCAGTCACGTGATCAGTGCATGATAGCCACGTGATCAGTGCGTGCACAGTCCCATGATCAGCGCCTGTCAGTCACTGATCATTGCCTGATAAACACGTGATCAGTGCATGATGAGCCATGTGATCAGTGCCCGATCAGCCACGTCATCAGTGCATGCGCAGTCACGTCATCAGTGCATGATAGCCACGTGATCAGTGCATGCTCAGTCACGTGATCTGGACTTGATCAGCCACGTGATCAGTGCCTGCAGAGTCACGTGATCAGGGCCTGCTGAGCTGCGTGATTCCTGCCGGCTCATCTGCATGACAATTGCCAGCTGAGCTGCGTGATTCCTGTCGGCTCATCTGCTTGACAATTGCCAGCTGAGCTGCGTGATTCCTGCCTGGTCACGTGCTTGATTATTGCCAGTTGAGCAGCATGATTCGTCACTGCTGAGCTCCATGCTTATTGCCTGCTGATTGCGTGGTTCGTGTCTGCTCAGCTCTTTGAGTATTGCCTCCTGAGGTCCCTGTTCGGTCGCCACCTGCCGGGGACCAGCCCCAACTGATCCAGGGTATTCGAAGGAGAGATGGCCTAGGCGACTATTTATATGCTAATCAGAGATGTCAAGAATAATAGTATGAGGAGAGCTCAGTAGGAAAATTCGGTGGAGAAAAGAGACTGAGTAGCTTGGTTTACGCGGAAGACCAATCAAACTTCAAGACAAGAAGTTTGCACCACTTACGTAGGCCGCAGGCGCCCTCTCGAATAGCGAAAGGTGCCTCACCCTAGACACCTTCTCGAGTGGGTCTTAGCAGCCCAGGCATAATTAGTAAGCGTGGTGGGTTCCGCGCTCCAGATGGAGACTCAGCTGGAAGTTAAAGGGAAGAATGACAAGGAACTTTATGAATTGGAGCTGTAAGTTAACTCTTTGACAGAGAGAGCGAGATGGTGGTGGGGGACAGCCCCCAGTGAAATCAGAGGTGAGAGCACAAAGCAATACAGTAGGCAGACTCCGGTTTTTTTGGGGGGAGATGCTCGAGAATATCCGGGTGGACTCCTGAGGCTCGATCCCGCATTTGCGTATGCCGAGCCTCCTTCCTCATGACCTTTGTCCAGAGTGGAATGCCTCCCCGGCTCCCGGCACATGATCAGTGCATGCTCAGTCACGATATCAGTGCCTGCTCAGCCACGTGATCACTGACGGCACAGTCACGTGATCAGCGCCTCTCAGTCACGTGATCACCGTATGATAAACACGTGATCAGTGAACGACCAGCCACGTGATCACTGCATGCGCGGTCAGGTGGTCAGTTCCTGATCAGCCACCTGATCAGTGCGTGCACAGTCCCCTGATCAGCGCCTGTCAGTCACTGATCACTGCCTGATAAACACGTGATCAGTGCCCGAACAGCCACGTCATCAGTGCATGCGCAGTCACGTGATCAGTGCATGATAGCCACGTGATCAGTGCGTGCACAGTCCCATGATCAGCGCCTGTCAGTCACTGATCATTGCCTGATAAACACGTGATCAGTGCATGATGAGCCATGTGATCAGTGCCCGATCAGCCACGTCATCAGTGCATGCGCAGTCACGTCATCAGTGCATGATAGCCACGTGATCAGTGCATGCTCAGTCACGTGATCTGGACTTGATCAGCCACGTGATCAGTGCCTGCAGAGTCACGTGATCAGGGCCTGCTGAGCTGCGTGATTCCTGCCGGCTCATCTGCATGACAATTGCCAGCTGAGCTGCGTGATTCCTGTCGGCTCATCTGCTTGACAATTGCCAGCTGAGCTGCGTGATTCCTGCCTGGTCACGTGCTTGATTATTGCCAGTTGAGCAGCATGATTCGTCACTGCTGAGCTCCATGCTTATTGCCTGCTGATTGCGTGGTTCGTGTCTGCTCAGCTCTTTGAGTATTGCCTCCTGAGGTCCCTGTTCGGTCGCCACCTGCCGGGGACCAGCCCCAACTGATCCAGGGTATTCGAAGGAGAGATGGCCTAGGCGACTATTTATATGCTAATCAGAGATGTCAAGAATAATAGTATGAGGAGAGCTCAGTAGGAAAATTCGGTGGAGAAAAGAGACTGAGTAGCTTGGTTTACGCGGAAGACCAATCAAACTTCAAGACAAGAAGTTTGCACCACTTACGTAGGCCGCAGGCGCCCTCTCGAATAGCGAAAGGTGCCTCACCCTAGACACCTTCTCGAGTGGGTCTTAGCAGCCCAGGCATAATTAGTAAGCGTGGTGGGTTCCGCGCTCCAGATGGAGACTCAGCTGGAAGTTAAAGGGAAGAATGACAAGGAACTTTATGAATTGGAGCTGTAAGTTAACTCTTTGACAGAGAGAGCGAGATGGTGGTGGGGGACAGCCCCCAGTGAAATCAGAGGTGAGAGCACAAAGCAATACAGTAGGCAGACTCCGGTTTTTTTGGGGGAGATGCTCGAGAATATCCGGGTGGACTCCTGAGGCTCGATCCCGCATTTGCGTATGCCGAGCCTCCTTCCTCATGACCTTTGTCCAGAGTGGAATGCCTCCCCGGCTCCCGGCACATGATCAGTGCATGCTCAGTCACGATATCAGTGCCTGCTCAGCCACGTGATCACTGACGGCACAGTCACGTGATCAGCGCCTCTCAGTCACGTGATCACCGTATGATAAACACGTGATCAGTGAACGACCAGCCACGTGATCACTGCATGCGCGGTCAGGTGGTCAGTTCCTGATCAGCCACCTGATCAGTGCGTGCACAGTCCCCTGATCAGCGCCTGTCAGTCACTGATCACTGCCTGATAAACACGTGATCAGTGCCCGAACAGCCACGTCATCAGTGCATGCGCAGTCACGTGATCAGTGCATGATAGCCACGTGATCAGTGCGTGCACAGTCCCATGATCAGCGCCTGTCAGTCACTGATCATTGCCTGATAAACACGTGATCAGTGCATGATGAGCCATGTGATCAGTGCCCGATCAGCCACGTCATCAGTGCATGCGCAGTCACGTCATCAGTGCATGATAGCCACGTGATCAGTGCATGCTCAGTCACGTGATCTGGACTTGATCAGCCACGTGATCAGTGCCTGCAGAGTCACGTGATCAGGGCCTGCTGAGCTGCGTGATTCCTGCCGGCTCATCTGCATGACAATTGCCAGCTGAGCTGCGTGATTCCTGTCGGCTCATCTGCTTGACAATTGCCAGCTGAGCTGCGTGATTCCTGCCTGGTCACGTGCTTGATTATTGCCAGTTGAGCAGCATGATTCGTCACTGCTGAGCTCCATGCTTATTGCCTGCTGATTGCGTGGTTCGTGTCTGCTCAGCTCTTTGAGTATTGCCTCCTGAGGTCCCTGTTCGGTCGCCACCTGCCGGGGACCAGCCCCAACTGATCCAGGGTATTCGAAGGAGAGATGGCCTAGGCGACTATTTATATGCTAATCAGAGATGTCAAGAATAATAGTATGAGGAGAGCTCAGTAGGAAAATTCGGTGGAGAAAAGAGACTGAGTAGCTTGGTTTACGCGGAAGACCAATCAAACTTCAAGACAAGAAGTTTGCACCACTTACGTAGGCCGCAGGCGCCCTCTCGAATAGCGAAAGGTGCCTCACCCTAGACACCTTCTCGAGTGGGTCTTAGCAGCCCAGGCATAATTAGTAAGCGTGGTGGGTTCCGCGCTCCAGATGGAGACTCAGCTGGAAGTTAAAGGGAAGAATGACAAGGAACTTTATGAATTGGAGCTGTAAGTTAACTCTTTGACAGAGAGAGCGAGATGGTGGTGGGGGACAGCCCCCAGTGAAATCAGAGGTGAGAGCACAAAGCAATACAGTAGGCAGACTCCGGTTTTTTTGGGGGAGATGCTCGAGAATATCCGGGTGGACTCCTGAGGCTCGATCCCGCATTTGCGTATGCCGAGCCTCCTTCCTCATGACCTTTGTCCAGAGTGGAATGCCTCCCCGGCTCCCGGCACATGATCAGTGCATGCTCAGTCACGATATCAGTGCCTGCTCAGCCACGTGATCACTGACGGCACAGTCACGTGATCAGCGCCTCTCAGTCACGTGATCACCGTATGATAAACACGTGATCAGTGAACGACCAGCCACGTGATCACTGCATGCGCGGTCAGGTGGTCAGTTCCTGATCAGCCACCTGATCAGTGCGTGCACAGTCCCCTGATCAGCGCCTGTCAGTCACTGATCACTGCCTGATAAACACGTGATCAGTGCCCGAACAGCCACGTCATCAGTGCATGCGCAGTCACGTGATCAGTGCATGATAGCCACGTGATCAGTGCGTGCACAGTCCCATGATCAGCGCCTGTCAGTCACTGATCATTGCCTGATAAACACGTGATCAGTGCATGATGAGCCATGTGATCAGTGCCCGATCAGCCACGTCATCAGTGCATGCGCAGTCACGTCATCAGTGCATGATAGCCACGTGATCAGTGCATGCTCAGTCACGTGATCTGGACTTGATCAGCCACGTGATCAGTGCCTGCAGAGTCACGTGATCAGGGCCTGCTGAGCTGCGTGATTCCTGCCGGCTCATCTGCATGACAATTGCCAGCTGAGCTGCGTGATTCCTGTCGGCTCATCTGCTTGACAATTGCCAGCTGAGCTGCGTGATTCCTGCCTGGTCACGTGCTTGATTATTGCCAGTTGAGCAGCATGATTCGTCACTGCTGAGCTCCATGCTTATTGCCTGCTGATTGCGTGGTTCGTGTCTGCTCAGCTCTTTGAGTATTGCCTCCTGAGGTCCCTGTTCGGTCGCCACCTGCCGGGGACCAGCCCCAACTGATCCAGGGTATTCGAAGGAGAGATGGCCTAGGCGACTATTTATATGCTAATCAGAGATGTCAAGAATAATAGTATGAGGAGAGCTCAGTAGGAAAATTCGGTGGAGAAAAGAGACTGAGTAGCTTGGTTTACGCGGAAGACCAATCAAACTTCAAGACAAGAAGTTTGCACCACTTACGTAGGCCGCAGGCGCCCTCTCGAATAGCGAAAGGTGCCTCACCCTAGACACCTTCTCGAGTGGGTCTTAGCAGCCCAGGCATAATTAGTAAGCGTGGTGGGTTCCGCGCTCCAGATGGAGACTCAGCTGGAAGTTAAAGGGAAGAATGACAAGGAACTTTATGAATTGGAGCTGTAAGTTAACTCTTTGACAGAGAGAGCGAGATGGTGGTGGGGGACAGCCCCCAGTGAAATCAGAGGTGAGAGCACAAAGCAATACAGTAGGCAGACTCCGGTTTTTTTGGGGGGAGATGCTCGAGAATATCCGGGTGGACTCCTGAGGCTCGATCCCGCATTTGCGTATGCCGAGCCTCCTTCCTCATGACCTTTGTCCAGAGTGGAATGCCTCCCCGGCTCCCGGCACATGATCAGTGCATGCTCAGTCACGATATCAGTGCCTGCTCAGCCACGTGATCACTGACGGCACAGTCACGTGATCAGCGCCTCTCAGTCACGTGATCACCGTATGATAAACACGTGATCAGTGAACGACCAGCCACGTGATCACTGCATGCGCGGTCAGGTGGTCAGTTCCTGATCAGCCACCTGATCAGTGCGTGCACAGTCCCCTGATCAGCGCCTGTCAGTCACTGATCACTGCCTGATAAACACGTGATCAGTGCCCGAACAGCCACGTCATCAGTGCATGCGCAGTCACGTGATCAGTGCATGATAGCCACGTGATCAGTGCGTGCACAGTCCCATGATCAGCGCCTGTCAGTCACTGATCATTGCCTGATAAACACGTGATCAGTGCATGATGAGCCATGTGATCAGTGCCCGATCAGCCACGTCATCAGTGCATGCGCAGTCACGTCATCAGTGCATGATAGCCACGTGATCAGTGCATGCTCAGTCACGTGATCTGGACTTGATCAGCCACGTGATCAGTGCCTGCAGAGTCACGTGATCAGGGCCTGCTGAGCTGCGTGATTCCTGCCGGCTCATCTGCATGACAATTGCCATCTGAGCTGCGTGATTCCTGTCGGCTCATCTGCTTGACAATTGCCAGCTGAGCTGCGTGATTCCTGCCTGGTCACGTGCTTGATTATTGCCAGTTGAGCAGCATGATTCGTCACTGCTGAGCTCCATGCTTATTGCCTGCTGATTGCGTGGTTCGTGTCTGCTCAGCTCTTTGAGTATTGCCTCCTGAGGTCCCTGTTCGGTCGCCACCTGCCGGGGACCAGCCCCAACTGATCCAGGGTATTCGAAGGAGAGATGGCCTAGGCGACTATTTATATGCTAATCAGAGATGTCAAGAATAATAGTATGAGGAGAGCTCAGTAGGAAAATTCGGTGGAGAAAAGAGACTGAGTAGCTTGGTTTACGCGGAAGACCAATCAAACTTCAAGACAAGAAGTTTGCACCACTTACGTAGGCCGCAGGCGCCCTCTCGAATAGCGAAAGGTGCCTCACCCTAGACACCTTCTCGAGTGGGTCTTAGCAGCCCAGGCATAATTAGTAAGCGTGGTGGGTTCCGCGCTCCAGATGGAGACTCAGCTGGAAGTTAAAGGGAAGAATGACAAGGAACTTTATGAATTGGAGCTGTAAGTTAACTCTTTGACAGAGAGAGCGAGATGGTGGTGGGGGACAGCCCCCAGTGAAATCAGAGGTGAGAGCACAAAGCAATACAGTAGGCAGACTCCGGTTTTTTGGGGGGAGATGCTCGAGAATATCCGGGTGGACTCCTGAGGCTCGATCCCGCATTTGCGTATGCCGAGCCTCCTTCCTCATGACCTTTGTCCAGAGTGGAATGCCTCCCCGGCTCCCGGCACATGATCAGTGCATGCTCAGTCACGATATCAGTGCCTGCTCAGCCACGTGATCACTGACGGCACAGTCACGTGATCAGCGCCTCTCAGTCACGTGATCACCGTATGATAAACACGTGATCAGTGAACGACCAGCCACGTGATCACTGCATGCGCGGTCAGGTGGTCAGTTCCTGATCAGCCACCTGATCAGTGCGTGCACAGTCCCCTGATCAGCGCCTGTCAGTCACTGATCACTGCCTGATAAACACGTGATCAGTGCCCGAACAGCCACGTCATCAGTGCATGCGCAGTCACGTGATCAGTGCATGATAGCCACGTGATCAGTGCGTGCACAGTCCCATGATCAGCGCCTGTCAGTCACTGATCATTGCCTGATAAACACGTGATCAGTGCATGATGAGCCATGTGATCAGTGCCCGATCAGCCACGTCATCAGTGCATGCGCAGTCACGTCATCAGTGCATGATAGCCACGTGATCAGTGCATGCTCAGTCACGTGATCTGGACTTGATCAGCCACGTGATCAGTGCCTGCAGAGTCACGTGATCAGGGCCTGCTGAGCTGCGTGATTCCTGCCGGCTCATCTGCATGACAATTGCCAGCTGAGCTGCGTGATTCCTGTCGGCTCATCTGCTTGACAATTGCCAGCTGAGCTGCGTGATTCCTGCCTGGTCACGTGCTTGATTATTGCCAGTTGAGCAGCATGATTCGTCACTGCTGAGCTCCATGCTTATTGCCTGCTGATTGCGTGGTTCGTGTCTGCTCAGCTCTTTGAGTATTGCCTCCTGAGGTCCCTGTTCGGTCGCCACCTGCCGGGGACCAGCCCCAACTGATCCAGGGTATTCGAAGGAGAGATGGCCTAGGCGACTATTTATATGCTAATCAGAGATGTCAAGAATAATAGTATGAGGAGAGCTCAGTAGGAAAATTCGGTGGAGAAAAGAGACTGAGTAGCTTGGTTTACGCGGAAGACCAATCAAACTTCAAGACAAGAAGTTTGCACCACTTACGTAGGCCGCAGGCGCCCTCTCGAATAGCGAAAGGTGCCTCACCCTAGACACCTTCTCGAGTGGGTCTTAGCAGCCCAGGCATAATTAGTAAGCGTGGTGGGTTCCGCGCTCCAGATGGAGACTCAGCTGGAAGTTAAAGGGAAGAATGACAAGGAACTTTATGAATTGGAGCTGTAAGTTAACTCTTTGACAGAGAGAGCGAGATGGTGGTGGGGGACAGCCCCCAGTGAAATCAGAGGTGAGAGCACAAAGCAATACAGTAGGCAGACTCCGGTTTTTTTGGGGGAGATGCTCGAGAATATCCGGGTGGACTCCTGAGGCTCGATCCCGCATTTGCGTATGCCGAGCCTCCTTCCTCATGACCTTTGTCCAGAGTGGAATGCCTCCCCGGCTCCCGGCACATGATCAGTGCATGCTCAGTCACGATATCAGTGCCTGCTCAGCCACGTGATCACTGACGGCACAGTCACGTGATCAGCGCCTCTCAGTCACGTGATCACCGTATGATAAACACGTGATCAGTGAACGACCAGCCACGTGATCACTGCATGCGCGGTCAGGTGGTCAGTTCCTGATCAGCCACCTGATCAGTGCGTGCACAGTCCCCTGATCAGCGCCTGTCAGTCACTGATCACTGCCTGATAAACACGTGATCAGTGCCCGAACAGCCACGTCATCAGTGCATGCGCAGTCACGTGATCAGTGCATGATAGCCACGTGATCAGTGCGTGCACAGTCCCATGATCAGCGCCTGTCAGTCACTGATCATTGCCTGATAAACACGTGATCAGTGCATGATGAGCCATGTGATCAGTGCCCGATCAGCCACGTCATCAGTGCATGCGCAGTCACGTCATCAGTGCATGATAGCCACGTGATCAGTGCATGCTCAGTCACGTGATCTGGACTTGATCAGCCACGTGATCAGTGCCTGCAGAGTCACGTGATCAGGGCCTGCTGAGCTGCGTGATTCCTGCCGGCTCATCTGCATGACAATTGCCAGCTGAGCTGCGTGATTCCTGTCGGCTCATCTGCTTGACAATTGCCAGCTGAGCTGCGTGATTCCTGCCTGGTCACGTGCTTGATTATTGCCAGTTGAGCAGCATGATTCGTCACTGCTGAGCTCCATGCTTATTGCCTGCTGATTGCGTGGTTCGTGTCTGCTCAGCTCTTTGAGTATTGCCTCCTGAGGTCCCTGTTCGGTCGCCACCTGCCGGGGACCAGCCCCAACTGATCCAGGGTATTCGAAGGAGAGATGGCCTAGGCGACTATTTATATGCTAATCAGAGATGTCAAGAATAATAGTATGAGGAGAGCTCAGTAGGAAAATTCGGTGGAGAAAAGAGACTGAGTAGCTTGGTTTACGCGGAAGACCAATCAAACTTCAAGACAAGAAGTTTGCACCACTTACGTAGGCCGCAGGCGCCCTCTCGAATAGCGAAAGGTGCCTCACCCTAGACACCTTCTCGAGTGGGTCTTAGCAGCCCAGGCATAATTAGTAAGCGTGGTGGGTTCCGCGCTCCAGATGGAGACTCAGCTGGAAGTTAAAGGGAAGAATGACAAGGAACTTTATGAATTGGAGCTGTAAGTTAACTCTTTGACAGAGAGAGCGAGATGGTGGTGGGGGACAGCCCCCAGTGAAATCAGAGGTGAGAGCACAAAGCAATACAGTAGGCAGACTCCGGTTTTTTTGGGGGGAGATGCTCGAGAATATCCGGGTGGACTCCTGAGGCTCGATCCCGCATTTGCGTATGCCGAGCCTCCTTCCTCATGACCTTTGTCCAGAGTGGAATGCCTCCCCGGCTCCCGGCACATGATCAGTGCATGCTCAGTCACGATATCAGTGCCTGCTCAGCCACGTGATCACTGACGGCACAGTCACGTGATCAGCGCCTCTCAGTCACGTGATCACCGTATGATAAACACGTGATCAGTGAACGACCAGCCACGTGATCACTGCATGCGCGGTCAGGTGGTCAGTTCCTGATCAGCCACCTGATCAGTGCGTGCACAGTCCCCTGATCAGCGCCTGTCAGTCACTGATCACTGCCTGATAAACACGTGATCAGTGCCCGAACAGCCACGTCATCAGTGCATGCGCAGTCACGTGATCAGTGCATGATAGCCACGTGATCAGTGCGTGCACAGTCCCATGATCAGCGCCTGTCAGTCACTGATCATTGCCTGATAAACACGTGATCAGTGCATGATGAGCCATGTGATCAGTGCCCGATCAGCCACGTCATCAGTGCATGCGCAGTCACGTCATCAGTGCATGATAGCCACGTGATCAGTGCATGCTCAGTCACGTGATCTGGACTTGATCAGCCACGTGATCAGTGCCTGCAGAGTCACGTGATCAGGGCCTGCTGAGCTGCGTGATTCCTG
Organism: Bos javanicus; assembly: GCF_032452875.1. Lineage (NCBI taxonomy): Eukaryota > Metazoa > Chordata > Mammalia > Artiodactyla > Bovidae > Bos > Bos javanicus. The sequence continues at coordinate 125,232 of NW_026893949.1, forward strand.
CCGGCTCATCTGCATGACAATTGCCAGCTGAGCTGCGTGATTCCTGTCGGCTCATCTGCTTGACAATTGCCAGCTGAGCTGCGTGATTCCTGCCTGGTCACGTGCTTGATTATTGCCAGTTGAGCAGCATGATTCGTCACTGCTGAGCTCCATGCTTATTGCCTGCTGATTGCGTGGTTCGTGTCTGCTCAGCTCTTTGAGTATTGCCTCCTGAGGTCCCTGTTCGGTCGCCACCTGCCGGGGACCAGCCCCAACTGATCCAGGGTATTCGAAGGAGAGATGGCCTAGGCGACTATTTATATGCTAATCAGAGATGTCAAGAATAATAGTATGAGGAGAGCTCAGTAGGAAAATTCGGTGGAGAAAAGAGACTGAGTAGCTTGGTTTACGCGGAAGACCAATCAAACTTCAAGACAAGAAGTTTGCACCACTTACGTAGGCCGCAGGCGCCCTCTCGAATAGCGAAAGGTGCCTCACCCTAGACACCTTCTCGAGTGGGTCTTAGCAGCCCAGGCATAATTAGTAAGCGTGGTGGGTTCCGCGCTCCAGATGGAGACTCAGCTGGAAGTTAAAGGGAAGAATGACAAGGAACTTTATGAATTGGAGCTGTAAGTTAACTCTTTGACAGAGAGAGCGAGATGGTGGTGGGGGACAGCCCCCAGTGAAATCAGAGGTGAGAGCACAAAGCAATACAGTAGGCAGACTCCGGTTTTTTTGGGGGAGATGCTCGAGAATATCCGGGTGGACTCCTGAGGCTCGATCCCGCATTTGCGTATGCCGAGCCTCCTTCCTCATGACCTTTGTCCAGAGTGGAATGCCTCCCCGGCTCCCGGCACATGATCAGTGCATGCTCAGTCACGATATCAGTGCCTGCTCAGCCACGTGATCACTGACGGCACAGTCACGTGATCAGCGCCTCTCAGTCACGTGATCACCGTATGATAAACACGTGATCAGTGAACGACCAGCCACGTGATCACTGCATGCGCGGTCAGGTGGTCAGTTCCTGATCAGCCACCTGATCAGTGCGTGCACAGTCCCCTGATCAGCGCCTGTCAGTCACTGATCACTGCCTGATAAACACGTGATCAGTGCCCGAACAGCCACGTCATCAGTGCATGCGCAGTCACGTGATCAGTGCATGATAGCCACGTGATCAGTGCGTGCACAGTCCCATGATCAGCGCCTGTCAGTCACTGATCATTGCCTGATAAACACGTGATCAGTGCATGATGAGCCATGTGATCAGTGCCCGATCAGCCACGTCATCAGTGCATGCGCAGTCACGTCATCAGTGCATGATAGCCACGTGATCAGTGCATGCTCAGTCACGTGATCTGGACTTGATCAGCCACGTGATCAGTGCCTGCAGAGTCACGTGATCAGGGCCTGCTGAGCTGCGTGATTCCTGCCGGCTCATCTGCATGACAATTGCCAGCTGAGCTGCGTGATTCCTGTCGGCTCATCTGCTTGACAATTGCCAGCTGAGCTGCGTGATTCCTGCCTGGTCACGTGCTTGATTATTGCCAGTTGAGCAGCATGATTCGTCACTGCTGAGCTCCATGCTTATTGCCTGCTGATTGCGTGGTTCGTGTCTGCTCAGCTCTTTGAGTATTGCCTCCTGAGGTCCCTGTTCGGTCGCCACCTGCCGGGGACCAGCCCCAACTGATCCAGGGTATTCGAAGGAGAGATGGCCTAGGCGACTATTTATATGCTAATCAGAGATGTCAAGAATAATAGTATGAGGAGAGCTCAGTAGGAAAATTCGGTGGAGAAAAGAGACTGAGTAGCTTGGTTTACGCGGAAGACCAATCAAACTTCAAGACAAGAAGTTTGCACCACTTACGTAGGCCGCAGGCGCCCTCTCGAATAGCGAAAGGTGCCTCACCCTAGACACCTTCTCGAGTGGGTCTTAGCAGCCCAGGCATAATTAGTAAGCGTGGTGGGTTCCGCGCTCCAGATGGAGACTCAGCTGGAAGTTAAAGGGAAGAATGACAAGGAACTTTATGAATTGGAGCTGTAAGTTAACTCTTTGACAGAGAGAGCGAGATGGTGGTGGGGGACAGCCCCCAGTGAAATCAGAGGTGAGAGCACAAAGCAATACAGTAGGCAGACTCCGGTTTTTGGGGGGAGATGCTCGAGAATATCCGGGTGGACTCCTGAGGCTCGATCCCGCATTTGCGTATGCCGAGCCTCCTTCCTCATGACCTTTGTCCAGAGTGGAATGCCTCCCCGGCTCCCGGCACATGATCAGTGCATGCTCAGTCACGATATCAGTGCCTGCTCAGCCACGTGATCACTGACGGCACAGTCACGTGATCAGCGCCTCTCAGTCACGTGATCACCGTATGATAAACACGTGATCAGTGAACGACCAGCCACGTGATCACTGCATGCGCGGTCAGGTGGTCAGTTCCTGATCAGCCACCTGATCAGTGCGTGCACAGTCCCCTGATCAGCGCCTGTCAGTCACTGATCACTGCCTGATAAACACGTGATCAGTGCCCGAACAGCCACGTCATCAGTGCATGCGCAGTCACGTGATCAGTGCATGATAGCCACGTGATCAGTGCGTGCACAGTCCCATGATCAGCGCCTGTCAGTCACTGATCATTGCCTGATAAACACGTGATCAGTGCATGATGAGCCATGTGATCAGTGCCCGATCAGCCACGTCATCAGTGCATGCGCAGTCACGTCATCAGTGCATGATAGCCACGTGATCAGTGCATGCTCAGTCACGTGATCTGGACTTGATCAGCCACGTGATCAGTGCCTGCAGAGTCACGTGATCAGGGCCTGCTGAGCTGCGTGATTCCTGCCGGCTCATCTGCATGACAATTGCCAGCTGAGCTGCGTGATTCCTGTCGGCTCATCTGCTTGACAATTGCCAGCTGAGCTGCGTGATTCCTGCCTGGTCACGTGCTTGATTATTGCCAGTTGAGCAGCATGATTCGTCACTGCTGAGCTCCATGCTTATTGCCTGCTGATTGCGTGGTTCGTGTCTGCTCAGCTCTTTGAGTATTGCCTCCTGAGGTCCCTGTTCGGTCGCCACCTGCCGGGGACCAGCCCCAACTGATCCAGGGTATTCGAAGGAGAGATGGCCTAGGCGACTATTTATATGCTAATCAGAGATGTCAAGAATAATAGTATGAGGAGAGCTCAGTAGGAAAATTCGGTGGAGAAAAGAGACTGAGTAGCTTGGTTTACGCGGAAGACCAATCAAACTTCAAGACAAGAAGTTTGCACCACTTACGTAGGCCGCAGGCGCCCTCTCGAATAGCGAAAGGTGCCTCACCCTAGACACCTTCTCGAGTGGGTCTTAGCAGCCCAGGCATAATTAGTAAGCGTGGTGGGTTCCGCGCTCCAGATGGAGACTCAGCTGGAAGTTAAAGGGAAGAATGACAAGGAACTTTATGAATTGGAGCTGTAAGTTAACTCTTTGACAGAGAGAGCGAGATGGTGGTGGGGGACAGCCCCCAGTGAAATCAGAGGTGAGAGCACAAAGCAATACAGTAGGCAGACTCCGGTTTTTTTGGGGGAGATGCTCGAGAATATCCGGGTGGACTCCTGAGGCTCGATCCCGCATTTGCGTATGCCGAGCCTCCTTCCTCATGACCTTTGTCCAGAGTGGAATGCCTCCCCGGCTCCCGGCACATGATCAGTGCATGCTCAGTCACGATATCAGTGCCTGCTCAGCCACGTGATCACTGACGGCACAGTCACGTGATCAGCGCCTCTCAGTCACGTGATCACCGTATGATAAACACGTGATCAGTGAACGACCAGCCACGTGATCACTGCATGCGCGGTCAGGTGGTCAGTTCCTGATCAGCCACCTGATCAGTGCGTGCACAGTCCCCTGATCAGCGCCTGTCAGTCACTGATCACTGCCTGATAAACACGTGATCAGTGCCCGAACAGCCACGTCATCAGTGCATGCGCAGTCACGTGATCAGTGCATGATAGCCACGTGATCAGTGCGTGCACAGTCCCATGATCAGCGCCTGTCAGTCACTGATCATTGCCTGATAAACACGTGATCAGTGCATGATGAGCCATGTGATCAGTGCCCGATCAGCCACGTCATCAGTGCATGCGCAGTCACGTCATCAGTGCATGATAGCCACGTGATCAGTGCATGCTCAGTCACGTGATCTGGACTTGATCAGCCACGTGATCAGTGCCTGCAGAGTCACGTGATCAGGGCCTGCTGAGCTGCGTGATTCCTGCCGGCTCATCTGCATGACAATTGCCAGCTGAGCTGCGTGATTCCTGTCGGCTCATCTGCTTGACAATTGCCAGCTGAGCTGCGTGATTCCTGCCTGGTCACGTGCTTGATTATTGCCAGTTGAGCAGCATGATTCGTCACTGCTGAGCTCCATGCTTATTGCCTGCTGATTGCGTGGTTCGTGTCTGCTCAGCTCTTTGAGTATTGCCTCCTGAGGTCCCTGTTCGGTCGCCACCTGCCGGGGACCAGCCCCAACTGATCCAGGGTATTCGAAGGAGAGATGGCCTAGGCGACTATTTATATGCTAATCAGAGATGTCAAGAATAATAGTATGAGGAGAGCTCAGTAGGAAAATTCGGTGGAGAAAAGAGACTGAGTAGCTTGGTTTACGCGGAAGACCAATCAAACTTCAAGACAAGAAGTTTGCACCACTTACGTAGGCCGCAGGCGCCCTCTCGAATAGCGAAAGGTGCCTCACCCTAGACACCTTCTCGAGTGGGTCTTAGCAGCCCAGGCATAATTAGTAAGCGTGGTGGGTTCCGCGCTCCAGATGGAGACTCAGCTGGAAGTTAAAGGGAAGAATGACAAGGAACTTTATGAATTGGAGCTGTAAGTTAACTCTTTGACAGAGAGAGCGAGATGGTGGTGGGGGACAGCCCCCAGTGAAATCAGAGGTGAGAGCACAAAGCAATACAGTAGGCAGACTCCGGTTTTTTTGGGGGAGATGCTCGAGAATATCCGGGTGGACTCCTGAGGCTCGATCCCGCATTTGCGTATGCCGAGCCTCCTTCCTCATGACCTTTGTCCAGAGTGGAATGCCTCCCCGGCTCCCGGCACATGATCAGTGCATGCTCAGTCACGATATCAGTGCCTGCTCAGCCACGTGATCACTGACGGCACAGTCACGTGATCAGCGCCTCTCAGTCACGTGATCACCGTATGATAAACACGTGATCAGTGAACGACCAGCCACGTGATCACTGCATGCGCGGTCAGGTGGTCAGTTCCTGATCAGCCACCTGATCAGTGCGTGCACAGTCCCCTGATCAGCGCCTGTCAGTCACTGATCACTGCCTGATAAACACGTGATCAGTGCCCGAACAGCCACGTCATCAGTGCATGCGCAGTCACGTGATCAGTGCATGATAGCCACGTGATCAGTGCGTGCACAGTCCCATGATCAGCGCCTGTCAGTCACTGATCATTGCCTGATAAACACGTGATCAGTGCATGATGAGCCATGTGATCAGTGCCCGATCAGCCATCAGTGCCACGTCATCAGTGCATGATAGCCACGTGATCAGTGCATGCTCAGTCACGTGATCTGGACTTGATCAGCCACGTGATCAGTGCCTGCAGAGTCACGTGATCAGGGCCTGCTGAGCTGCGTGATTCCTGCCGGCTCATCTGCATGACAATTGCCAGCTGAGCTGCGTGATTCCTGTCGGCTCATCTGCTTGACAATTGCCAGCTGAGCTGCGTGATTCCTGCCTGGTCACGTGCTTGATTATTGCCAGTTGAGCAGCATGATTCGTCACTGCTGAGCTCCATGCTTATTGCCTGCTGATTGCGTGGTTCGTGTCTGCTCAGCTCTTTGAGTATTGCCTCCTGAGGTCCCTGTTCGGTCGCCACCTGCCGGGGACCAGCCCCAACTGATCCAGGGTATTCGAAGGAGAGATGGCCTAGGCGACTATTTATATGCTAATCAGAGATGTCAAGAATAATAGTATGAGGAGAGCTCAGTAGGAAAATTCGGTGGAGAAAAGAGACTGAGTAGCTTGGTTTACGCGGAAGACCAATCAAACTTCAAGACAAGAAGTTTGCACCACTTACGTAGGCCGCAGGCGCCCTCTCGAATAGCGAAAGGTGCCTCACCCTAGACACCTTCTCGAGTGGGTCTTAGCAGCCCAGGCATAATTAGTAAGCGTGGTGGGTTCCGCGCTCCAGATGGAGACTCAGCTGGAAGTTAAAGGGAAGAATGACAAGGAACTTTATGAATTGGAGCTGTAAGTTAACTCTTTGACAGAGAGAGCGAGATGGTGGTGGGGGACAGCCCCCAGTGAAATCAGAGGTGAGAGCACAAAGCAATACAGTAGGCAGACTCCGGTTTTTTGGGGGGAGATGCTCGAGAATATCCGGGTGGACTCCTGAGGCTCGATCCCGCATTTGCGTATGCCGAGCCTCCTTCCTCATGACCTTTGTCCAGAGTGGAATGCCTCCCCGGCTCCCGGCACATGATCAGTGCATGCTCAGTCACGATATCAGTGCCTGCTCAGCCACGTGATCACTGACGGCACAGTCACGTGATCAGCGCCTCTCAGTCACGTGATCACCGTATGATAAACACGTGATCAGTGAACGACCAGCCACGTGATCACTGCATGCGCGGTCAGGTGGTCAGTTCCTGATCAGCCACCTGATCAGTGCGTGCACAGTCCCCTGATCAGCGCCTGTCAGTCACTGATCACTGCCTGATAAACACGTGATCAGTGCCCGAACAGCCACGTCATCAGTGCATGCGCAGTCACGTGATCAGTGCATGATAGCCACGTGATCAGTGCGTGCACAGTCCCATGATCAGCGCCTGTCAGTCACTGATCATTGCCTGATAAACACGTGATCAGTGCATGATGAGCCATGTGATCAGTGCCCGATCAGCCACGTCATCAGTGCATGCGCAGTCACGTCATCAGTGCATGATAGCCACGTGATCAGTGCATGCTCAGTCACGTGATCTGGACTTGATCAGCCACGTGATCAGTGCCTGCAGAGTCACGTGATCAGGGCCTGCTGAGCTGCGTGATTCCTGCCGGCTCATCTGCATGACAATTGCCAGCTGAGCTGCGTGATTCCTGTCGGCTCATCTGCTTGACAATTGCCAGCTGAGCTGCGTGATTCCTGCCTGGTCACGTGCTTGATTATTGCCAGTTGAGCAGCATGATTCGTCACTGCTGAGCTCCATGCTTATTGCCTGCTGATTGCGTGGTTCGTGTCTGCTCAGCTCTTTGAGTATTGCCTCCTGAGGTCCCTGTTCGGTCGCCACCTGCCGGGGACCAGCCCCAACTGATCCAGGGTATTCGAAGGAGAGATGGCCTAGGCGACTATTTATATGCTAATCAGAGATGTCAAGAATAATAGTATGAGGAGAGCTCAGTAGGAAAATTCGGTGGAGAAAAGAGACTGAGTAGCTTGGTTTACGCGGAAGACCAATCAAACTTCAAGACAAGAAGTTTGCACCACTTACGTAGGCCGCAGGCGCCCTCTCGAATAGCGAAAGGTGCCTCACCCTAGACACCTTCTCGAGTGGGTCTTAGCAGCCCAGGCATAATTAGTAAGCGTGGTGGGTTCCGCGCTCCAGATGGAGACTCAGCTGGAAGTTAAAGGGAAGAATGACAAGGAACTTTATGAATTGGAGCTGTAAGTTAACTCTTTGACAGAGAGAGCGAGATGGTGGTGGGGGACAGCCCCCAGTGAAATCAGAGGTGAGAGCACAAAGCAATACAGTAGGCAGACTCCGGTTTTTTTGGGGGGAGATGCTCGAGAATATCCGGGTGGACTCCTGAGGCTCGATCCCGCATTTGCGTATGCCGAGCCTCCTTCCTCATGACCTTTGTCCAGAGTGGAATGCCTCCCCGGCTCCCGGCACATGATCAGTGCATGCTCAGTCACGATATCAGTGCCTGCTCAGCCACGTGATCACTGACGGCACAGTCACGTGATCAGCGCCTCTCAGTCACGTGATCACCGTATGATAAACACGTGATCAGTGAACGACCAGCCACGTGATCACTGCATGCGCGGTCAGGTGGTCAGTTCCTGATCAGCCACCTGATCAGTGCGTGCACAGTCCCCTGATCAGCGCCTGTCAGTCACTGATCACTGCCTGATAAACACGTGATCAGTGCCCGAACAGCCACGTCATCAGTGCATGCGCAGTCACGTGATCAGTGCATGATAGCCACGTGATCAGTGCGTGCACAGTCCCATGATCAGCGCCTGTCAGTCACTGATCATTGCCTGATAAACACGTGATCAGTGCATGATGAGCCATGTGATCAGTGCCCGATCAGCCACGTCATCAGTGCATGCGCAGTCACGTCATCAGTGCATGATAGCCACGTGATCAGTGCATGCTCAGTCACGTGATCTGGACTTGATCAGCCACGTGATCAGTGCCTGCAGAGTCACGTGATCAGGGCCTGCTGAGCTGCGTGATTCCTGCCGGCTCATCTGCATGACAATTGCCAGCTGAGCTGCGTGATTCCTGTCGGCTCATCTGCTTGACAATTGCCAGCTGAGCTGCGTGATTCCTGCCTGGTCACGTGCTTGATTATTGCCAGTTGAGCAGCATGATTCGTCACTGCTGAGCTCCATGCTTATTGCCTGCTGATTGCGTGGTTCGTGTCTGCTCAGCTCTTTGAGTATTGCCTCCTGAGGTCCCTGTTCGGTCGCCACCTGCCGGGGACCAGCCCCAACTGATCCAGGGTATTCGAAGGAGAGATGGCCTAGGCGACTATTTATATGCTAATCAGAGATGTCAAGAATAATAGTATGAGGAGAGCTCAGTAGGAAAATTCGGTGGAGAAAAGAGACTGAGTAGCTTGGTTTACGCGGAAGACCAATCAAACTTCAAGACAAGAAGTTTGCACCACTTACGTAGGCCGCAGGCGCCCTCTCGAATAGCGAAAGGTGCCTCACCCTAGACACCTTCTCGAGTGGGTCTTAGCAGCCCAGGCATAATTAGTAAGCGTGGTGGGTTCCGCGCTCCAGATGGAGACTCAGCTGGAAGTTAAAGGGAAGAATGACAAGGAACTTTATGAATTGGAGCTGTAAGTTAACTCTTTGACAGAGAGAGCGAGATGGTGGTGGGGGACAGCCCCCAGTGAAATCAGAGGTGAGAGCACAAAGCAATACAGTAGGCAGACTCCGGTTTTTTGGGGGGAGATGCTCGAGAATATCCGGGTGGACTCCTGAGGCTCGATCCCGCATTTGCGTATGCCGAGCCTCCTTCCTCATGACCTTTGTCCAGAGTGGAATGCCTCCCCGGCTCCCGGCACATGATCAGTGCATGCTCAGTCACGATATCAGTGCCTGCTCAGCCACGTGATCACTGACGGCACAGTCACGTGATCAGCGCCTCTCAGTCACGTGATCACCGTATGATAAACACGTGATCAGTGAACGACCAGCCACGTGATCACTGCATGCGCGGTCAGGTGGTCAGTTCCTGATCAGCCACCTGATCAGTGCGTGCACAGTCCCCTGATCAGCGCCTGTCAGTCACTGATCACTGCCTGATAAACACGTGATCAGTGCCCGAACAGCCACGTCATCAGTGCATGCGCAGTCACGTGATCAGTGCATGATAGCCACGTGATCAGTGCGTGCACAGTCCCATGATCAGCGCCTGTCAGTCACTGATCATTGCCTGATAAACACGTGATCAGTGCATGATGAGCCATGTGATCAGTGCCCGATCAGCCACGTCATCAGTGCATGCGCAGTCACGTCATCAGTGCATGATAGCCACGTGATCAGTGCATGCTCAGTCACGTGATCTGGACTTGATCAGCCACGTGATCAGTGCCTGCAGAGTCACGTGATCAGGGCCTGCTGAGCTGCGTGATTCCTGCCGGCTCATCTGCATGACAATTGCCATCTGAGCTGCGTGATTCCTGTCGGCTCATCTGCTTGACAATTGCCAGCTGAGCTGCGTGATTCCTGCCTGGTCACGTGCTTGATTATTGCCAGTTGAGCAGCATGATTCGTCACTGCTGAGCTCCATGCTTATTGCCTGCTGATTGCGTGGTTCGTGTCTGCTCAGCTCTTTGAGTATTGCCTCCTGAGGTCCCTGTTCGGTCGCCACCTGCCGGGGACCAGCCCCAACTGATCCAGGGTATTCGAAGGAGAGATGGCCTAGGCGACTATTTATATGCTAATCAGAGATGTCAAGAATAATAGTATGAGGAGAGCTCAGTAGGAAAATTCGGTGGAGAAAAGAGACTGAGTAGCTTGGTTTACGCGGAAGACCAATCAAACTTCAAGACAAGAAGTTTGCACCACTTACGTAGGCCGCAGGCGCCCTCTCGAATAGCGAAAGGTGCCTCACCCTAGACACCTTCTCGAGTGGGTCTTAGCAGCCCAGGCATAATTAGTAAGCGTGGTGGGTTCCGCGCTCCAGATGGAGACTCAGCTGGAAGTTAAAGGGAAGAATGACAAGGAACTTTATGAATTGGAGCTGTAAGTTAACTCTTTGACAGAGAGAGCGAGATGGTGGTGGGGGACAGCCCCCAGTGAAATCAGAGGTGAGAGCACAAAGCAATACAGTAGGCAGACTCCGGTTTTTTGGGGGGAGATGCTCGAGAATATCCGGGTGGACTCCTGAGGCTCGATCCCGCATTTGCGTATGCCGAGCCTCCTTCCTCATGACCTTTGTCCAGAGTGGAATGCCTCCCCGGCTCCCGGCACATGATCAGTGCATGCTCAGTCACGATATCAGTGCCTGCTCAGCCACGTGATCACTGACGGCACAGTCACGTGATCAGCGCCTCTCAGTCACGTGATCACCGTATGATAAACACGTGATCAGTGAACGACCAGCCACGTGATCACTGCATGCGCGGTCAGGTGGTCAGTTCCTGATCAGCCACCTGATCAGTGCGTGCACAGTCCCCTGATCAGCGCCTGTCAGTCACTGATCACTGCCTGATAAACACGTGATCAGTGCCCGAACAGCCACGTCATCAGTGCATGCGCAGTCACGTGATCAGTGCATGATAGCCACGTGATCAGTGCGTGCACAGTCCCATGATCAGCGCCTGTCAGTCACTGATCATTGCCTGATAAACACGTGATCAGTGCATGATGAGCCATGTGATCAGTGCCCGATCAGCCACGTCATCAGTGTATGCGCAGTCACGTCATCAGTGCATGATAGCCACGTGATCAGTGCATGCTCAGTCACGTGATCTGGACTTGATCAGCCACGTGATCAGTGCCTGCAGAGTCACGTGATCAGGGCCTGCTGAGCTGCGTGATTCCTGCCGGCTCATCTGCATGACAATTGGCAGCTGAGCTGCGTGATTCCTGTCGGCTCATCTGCTTGACAATTGCCAGCTGAGCTGCTTGATTCCTGCCTGGTCACGTGCTTGATTATTGCCAGTTGAGCAGCATGATTCGTCACTGCTGAGCTCCATGCTTATTGCCTGCTGATGGCGTGGTTCGTGTCTGCTCAGCTCTTTGAGTATTGCCTCCTGAGGTCCCTGTTCGGTCGCCACCTGCCGGGGACCAGCCCCAACTGATCCAGGGTATTCGAAGGAGAGATGGCCTAGGCGACTATTTATATGCTAATCAGAGATGTCAAGAATAAAAGTATGAGGAGAGCTCAGTAGGAAAATTCGGTGGAGAAAAGAGACTGAGTAGCTTGGTTTACGCGGAAGACCAATCAAACTTCAAGACAAGAAGTTTGCACCACTTACGTAGGCCGCAGGCACCCTCTCGAATAGCGAAAGGTGCCTCACCCTAGACACCTTCTCGAGTGGGTCTTAGCAGCCCAGGCATAATTAGTAAGCGTGGTGGGTTCCGCGCTCCAGATGGAGACTCAGCTGGAAGTTAAAGGGAAGAATGACAAGGAACTTTATGAATTGGAGCTGTAAGTTAACTCTTTGACAGAGAGAGTGAGATGGTGGTGGGGGACAGCCCCAGTGAAATCAGAGGTGAGAGCACAAAGCAATACAGTAGGCAGACTCCGGTTTTTTTTGGGGGAGATGCTCGAGAATATCCGGGTGGACTCTGAGGCTCGATCCCGCATTTGCGTATGCCGAGCCTCCTTCCTCATGACCTTTGTCCAGAGTGGAATGCCTCCCCGGCTCCCGGCACATGATCAGTGCATGCTCAGTCACGATATCAGTGCCTGCTCAGCCACGTGATCACTGACGGCACAGTCACGTGATCAGCGCCTCTCAGTCACGTGATCACCGTATGATAATCACGTGATCAGTGAACGACCAGCCACTTGATCACTGCATGCGAGGTCAGGTGGTCAGTTCCTGATCAGCCACCTGATCAGTGCGTGCACAGTCCCCTGATCAGCGCCTGTCAGTCACTGATCACTGCCTGATAAACACGTGATCAGTGCCCGAACAGCCACGTCATCAGTGCATGCGCAGTCACGTGATCAGTGCATGATAGCCACGTGATCAGTGCGTGCACAGTCCCATGATCAGCGCCTGTCAGTCACTGATCATTGCCTGATAAACACGTGATCAGTGCATGATGAGCCATGTGATCAGTGCCCGATCAGCCACGTCATCAGTGCATGCGCAGTCACGTCATCAGTGCATGATAGCCACGTGATCAGTGCATGCTCAGTCACGTGATCTGGACTTGATCAGCCACGTGATCAGTGCCTGCAGAGTCACGTGATCAGGGCCTGCTGAGCTGCGTGATTCCTGCCGGCTCATCTGCATGACAATTGCCAGCTGAGCTGCGTGATTCCTGTCGGCTCATCTGCTTGACAATTGCCAGCTGAGCTGCGTGATTCCTGCCTGGTCACGTGCTTGATTATTGCCAGTTGAGCAGCATGATTCGTCACTGCTGAGCTCCATGCTTATTGCCTGCTGATTGCGTGGTTCGTGTCTGCTCAGCTCTTTGAGTATTGCCTCCTGAGGTCCCTGTTCGGTCGCCACCTGCCGGGGACCAGCCCCAACTGATCCAGGGTATTCGAAGGAGAGATGGCCTAGGCGACTATTTATATGCTAATCAGAGATGTCAAGAATAAGAGTATGAGGAGAGCTCAGTAGGAAAATTCGGTGGAGAAAAGAGACTGAGTAGCTTGGTTTACGCGGAAGACCAATCAAACTTCAAGACAAGAAGTTTGCACCACTTACGTAGGCCGCAGGCGCCTCTCGAATAGCGAAAGGTGCCTCACCCTAGACACCTTCTCGAGTGGGTCTTAGCAGCCCAGGCATAATTAGTAAGCGTGGTGGGTTCCGTGCTCCAGATGGAGACTCAGCTGGAAGTTAAAGGGAAGAATGACAAGGAACTTTATGAATTGGAGCTGTAAGTTAACTCTTTGACAGTCAGAGCGAGATGGTGGTGGGGGACAGCCCCCAGTGAAATCAGAGGTGAGAGCACAAAGCAGTACAGTAGGCAGACTCCGGTTTTTTGGGGGGAGATGCTCGAGAATATCCGGGTGGACTCCTGAGGCTCGATCCCGCATTTGCGTATGCCGAGCCCCTTCCTCATGACCTTTGTCCAGAGTGGAATGCCTCCCCGGCTCCCGGCACATGATCAGTGCATGCTCAGTCACGATATCAGTGCTTGCTCAGCCACGTGATCACTGACGGCACAGTCACGTGATCAGCGCCTCTCAGTCACGTGATCACCGTATGATAATCACGTGATCAGTGAACGACCAGCCACGTGATCACTGCATGCGCGGTCAGGTGGTCAGTTCCTGATCAGCCACCTGATCAGTGCGTGCACAGTCCCCTGATCAGCCCCTGTCAGTCACTGATCACTGCCTGATAAACAGGTGATCAGTGCCCGAACAGCCACGACATCAGTGCATGCGCAGTCACGTGATCAGTGCATGATAGCCACGTGATCAGTGCGTGCACAGTCCCATGATCAGCGCCTGTCAGTCACTGATCATTGCCTGATAAACACGTGATCAGTGCATGATGAGCCATGTGATCAGTGCCCGATCAGCCACGTCACCAGTGCATGCGCAGTCACGTCATCAGTGCATGATAGCCACGTGATCAGTGCATGCTCAATCACGTGATCTGGACTTGATCAGCCACGTGATCAGTGCCTGCAGAGTCACGTGGTCAGGGCCTGCTGAGCTGCGTGATTCCTGCCGGCTCATCTGCATGACAATTGCCATCTGAGCTGCGTGATTCCTGTCGGCTCATCTGCTTGACAATTGCCAGCTGAGCTGCGTGATTCCTGCCTGGTCACGTGCTTGATTATTGCCAGTTGAGCAGCATGATTCGTCACTGCTGAGCTCCATGCTTATTGCCTGCTGATTGCGTGGTTCGTGTCTGCTCAGCTCTTTGAGTATTGCCTCCTGAGGTCCCTGTTCGGTCGCCACCTGCCGGGGACCAGCCCCAACTGATCCAGGGTATTCGAAGGAGAGATGGCCTAGGCGACTATTTATATGCTAATCAGAGATGTCAAAAATAATAGTATGAGGAGAGCTCAGTAGGAAAATTCGGTGGAGAAAAGAGACTGAGTAGCTTGGTTTATGCGGAAGACCAATCAAACTTCAAGACAAGAAGTTTGCACCACTTACGTAGGCCGCAGGCGCCCTCTCGAATGGCGAAAGGTGCCTCACCCTAGACACCTTCTCGAGTGGGTCTTAGCAGCCCAGGCATAATTAGTAAGCGTGGTGTGTTCCGTGCTCCAGATGGAGACTCAGCTGGAAGTTAAAGGGAAGAATGACAAGGAACTTTATGAATTGGAGCTCTAAGTTAACTCTTTGACAGAGAGAGCGAGATGGTGGTGGGGGACAGCCGCCAGTGAAATCAGAGGTGAGAGCACAAAGCAATACAGTAGGCAGACTCCGGTTTTTTTTGTGGGGGGAAATGCTCGAGAACATCCGGGTGGACTCCTGAGGCTCGATCCCGCATTTGCGTATGCCGAGCCTCCTTCCTCATGACCTTTGTCCAGAGTGGAATGCCTCCCCGGCTCCCGGCATATGATCAGTGCATGCTCAGTCACGATATCAGTGCTTGCTGAGCCAGGTGATCACTGACGGCACAGTCACGTGATCAGCGCCTCTCAGTCAGGTGATCACCCTATGATAAACACGTGATCAGTGAACGACCAGCCACGTGATCACTGCATGCGTGGTGAGGTGGTCAGTTCCTGATCAGCCACCTGATCAGTGCGTGCACAGTCCCCTGATCAGCGCCTGTCAGTCACTGATCACTGCCTGATAAACACGTGATCAGTGCCGAACAGCCACGTCATCAGTGCATGCGCAGTCACGTGATCAGTGCATGATAGCCACGTGATCAGTGCGTGCACAGTCCCATGATCAGCGCCTGTCAGTCACTGATCATTGCCTGATAAACACGTGATCAGTGCATGATGAGCCATGTGATCAGTGCCCGATCAGCCACGTCATCAGTGCATGCGCAGTCCCGTCATCAGTGCATGATAGCCACGTGATCAGTGCATGCTCAGTCACGTGATCTGGACTTGATCAGCCACGTGCAGTGCCATCACGTGATCAGGGCCTGCTGAGCTGCGTGATTCCTGCCGGCTCATCTGCATGACAATTGGCAGCTGAGCTGCGTGATTCCTGTCGGCTCATCTGCTTGACAATTGCCAGCTGAGCTGCGTGATTCCTGCCTGGTCACGTGCTTGATTATTGCCAGTTGAGCGCATGATTCGTCACTGCTGAGCTCCATGCTTATTGCCTGCTGATTGCGTGGTTCGTGTCTGCTCAGCTCTTTGAGTATTGCCTCCTGAGGTCCCTGTTCGGTCGCCACCTGCCGGGGACCAGCCCCAACTGATCCAGGGTATTCGAAGGAGAGATGGCCTAGGCGACTATTTATATGCTAATCAGAGATGTCAAGAATAAGAGTATGAGGAGAGCTCAGTAGGAAAATTCGGTGGAGAAAAGAGACTGAGTAGCTTGGTTTACGCGGAAGACCAATCAAACTTCAAGACAAGAAGTTTGCACCACTTACGTAGGCCGCAGGCGCCCTCTCGAATAGCGAAAGGTGCCTCACCCTAGACACCTTCTCGAGTGGGTCTTAGCAGCCCAGGCATAATTAGTAAGCGTGGTGGGTTCCGCGCTCCAGATGGAGACTCAGCTGGAAGTTAAAGGGAAGAATGACAAGGAACTTTATGAATTGGAGCTGTAAGTTAACTCTTTGACAGAGAGAGCAAGATGGTGGTGGGGGACAGCCCCCAGTGAAATCAGAGGTGAGAGCACAAAGCAATACAGTAGGCAGACTCCGGTTTTTTTGGGGGAGATGCTCGAGAATATCCGGGTGGACTCCTGAGGCTCGATCCCGCATTTGCGTATGCCGAGCCTCCTTCCTCATGACCTTTGTCCAGAGTGGAATGCCTCCCCGGCTCCCGGCACATGATCAGTGCATGCTCAGTCACGATATCAGTGCCTGCTCAGCCACGTGATCACTGACGGCACAGTCACGTGATCAGCGCCTCTCAGTCACGTGATCACCGTATGATAATCACGTGATCAGTGAACGACCAGCCACTTGATCACTGCATGCGCGGTCAGGTTGTCAGTTCCTGATCAGCCACCTGATCAGTGCGTGCACAGTCCCCTGATCAGCGCCTGTCAGTCACTGATCACTGCCTGATAAACACGTGATCAGTGCCCGAACAGCCACGTCATCAGTGCATGCGCAGTCACGTGATCAGTGCATGATAGCCACGTGATCAGTGCGTGCACAGTCCCATGATCAGCGCCTGTCAGTCACTGATCATTGCCTGATAAACACGTGATCAGTGCATGATGAGCCATGTGATCAGTGCCCGATCAGCCACGTCATCAGTGCATGCGCAGTCACGTCATCAGTGCATGATAGCCACGTGATCAGTGCATGCTCAGTCACGTGATCTGGACTTGATCACCCACGTGATCAGTGCCTGCAGAGTCACGTGATCAGGGCCTGCTGAGCTGCGTGATTCCTGCCGGCTCATCTGCATGACAATTGGCAGCTGAGCTGCGTGATTCCTGTCGGCTCATCTGCTTGACAATTGCCAGCTGAGCTGCGTGATTCCTGCCTGGTCACGTGCTTGATTATTGCCAGTTGAGCAGCATGATTCGTCACTGCTGAGCTCCATGCTTATTGCCTGCTGATTGCGTGGTTCGTGTCTGCTCAGCTCTTTGAGTATTGCCTCCTGAGGTCCCTGTTCGGTCGCCACCTGCCGGGGACCAGCCCCAACTGATCCAGGGTATTCGAAGGAGAGATGGCCTAGGCGACTATTTATATGCTAATCAGAGATGTCAAGAATAATAGTATGAGGAGAGCTCAGTAGGAAAATTCGGTGGAGAAAAGAGACTGAGTAGCTTGGTTTACGCGGAAGACCAATCAAACTTCAAGACAAGAAGTTTGCACCACTTACGTAGGCCGCAAGCGCCCTCTCGAATACCGAAAGGTGCCTCACCCTAGACACCTTCTCGAGTGGGTCTTAGCAGCCCAGGCATAATTAGTAAGCGTGGTGGGTTCCGTGCTCCAGATGGAGACTCAGCTGGAAGTTAAAGGGAAGAATGACAAGGAACTTTATGAATTGGAGCTGTAAGTTAACTCTTTGACAGTCAGAGCGAGATGGTGGTGGGGGACAGCCCCCAGTGAAATCAGAGGTGAGAGCACAAAGCAATACAGTAGGCAGACTCCGGTTTTTTTTGGGGGGAGATGCTCGAGAATATCCGGGTGGACTCCTGAGGCTCGATCCCGCATTTGCGTATGCCGAGCCCCTTCCTCATGACCTTTGTCCAGAGTGGAATGCCTCCCCGGCTCCCGGCACATGATCAGTGCATGCTCAGTCACGATATCAGTGCTTGCTCAGCCACGTGATCACTGACGGCACAGTCACGTGATCAGCGCCTCTCAGTCACGTGATCACCGTATGATAAACACGTGATCAGTGAACGACCAGCCACGTGATCACTGCATGCGCGGTCAGGTGGTCAGTTCCTGATCAGCCACCTGATCAGTGCGTGCACAGTCCCCTGATCAGCGCCTGTCAGTCACTGATCACTGCCTGATAAACACGTGATCAGTGCCCGAACAGCCACGTCATCAGTGCATGCGCAGTCACGTGATCAGTGCATGATAGCCACGTGATCAGTGCGTGCACAGTCCCATGATCAGCGCCTGTCAGTCACTGATCATTGCCTGATTAACACGTGATCAGTGCATGATGAGCCATGTGATCAGTGCCCGATCAGCCACGTCATCAGTGCATGCGCAGTCACGTCATCAGTGCATGATAGCCACGTGATCAGTGCATGCTCAGTCACGTGATCTGGACTTGATCAGCCACGTGATCAGTGCCTGCAGAGTCACGTGATCAGGGCCTGCTGAGCTGCGTGATTCCTGCCGGCTCATCTGCATGACAATTGCCAGCTGAGCTGCGTGATTCCTGTCGGCTCATCTGCTTGACAATTGCCAGCTGAGCTGCGTGATTCCTGCCTGGTCACGTGCTTGATTATTGCCAGTTGAGCAGCATGATTCGTCACTGCTGAGCTCCATGCTTATTGCCTGCTGATTGCGTGGTTCGTGTCTGCTCAGCTCTTTGAGTATTGCCTCCTGAGGTCCCTGTTCGGTCGCCACCTGCCGGGGACCAGCCCCAACTGATCCAGGGTATTCGAAGGAGAGATGGCCTAGGCGACTATTTATATGCTAATCAGAGATGTCAAGAATAATAGTATGAGGAGAGCTCAGTAGGAAAATTCGGTGGAGAAAAGAGACTGAGTAGCTTGGTTTACGCGGAAGACCAATCAAACTTCAAGACAAGAAGTTTGCACCACTTACGTAGGCCGCAGGCGCCCTCTCGAATGGCGAAAGGTGCCTCACCCTAGACACCTTCTCGAGTGGGTCTTAGCAGCCCAGGCATAATTAGTAAGTGTGGTGGGTTCCGAGCTCCAGATGGAGACTCAGCTGGAAGTTAAAGGGAAGAATGACAAGGAACTTTATGAATTGGAGCTGTAAGTTAACTCTTTGACAGAGAGAGCGAGATGGTGGTGGGGGACAGCCGCCAGTGAAATCAGAGGTGAGAGCACAAAGCAATACAGTAGGCAGACTCCGGTTTTTTTGGGGGGGAGATGCTCGAGAATATCCGGGTGGACTCCTGAGGCTCGATCCCGCATTTGCGTATGCCGAGCCTCCTTCCTCATGACCTTTGTCCAGAGTGGAATGCCTCCCCGGCTCCCGGCACATGATCAGTGCATGCTCAGTCACGATATCAGTGCTTGCTGAGCCAGGTGATCACTGACGGCACAGTCACGTGATCAGCGCCTCTCAGTCAGGTGATCACCCTATGATAAACACGTGATCAGTGAACGACCAGCCACGTGATCACTGCATGCGCGGTGAGGTGGTCAGTTCCTGATCAGCCACCTGATCAGTGCGTGCACAGTCCCCTGATCAGCGCCTGTCAGTCACTGATCACTGCCTGATAAACACGTGATCAGTGCCCGAACAGCCACGTCATCAGTGCATGCGCAGTCACGTGATCAGTGCATGATAGCCACGTGATCAGTGCGTGCACAGTCCCATGATCAGCGCCTGTCAGTCACTGATCATTGCCTGATAAACACGTGATCAGTGCATGATGAGCCATGTGATCAGTGCCCGATCAGCCACGTCATCAGTGCATGCGCAGTCCCGTCATCAGTGCATGATAGCCACGTGATCAGTGCATGCTCAGTCACGTGATCTGGACTTGATCAGCCACGTGATCAGTGCCTGCAGAGTCACGTGATCAGGGCCTGCTGAGCTGCGTGATTCCTGCCGGCTCATCTGCATGACAATTGGCAGCTGAGCTGCGTGATTCCTGTCGGCTCATCTGCTTGACAATTGCCAGCTGAGCTGCGTGATTCCTGCCTGGTCACGTGCTTGATTATTGCCAGTTGAGCGCATGATTCGTCACTGCTGAGCTCCATGCTTATTGCCTGCTGATTGCGTGGTTCGTGTCTGCTCAGCTCTTTGAGTATTGCCTCCTGAGGTCCCTGTTCGGTCGCCACCTGCCGGGGACCAGCCCCAACTGATCCAGGGTATTCGAAGGAGAGATGGCCTAGGCGACTATTTATATGCTAATCAGAGATGTCAAGAATAAGAGTATGAGGAGAGCTCAGTAGGAAAATTCGGTGGAGAAAAGAGACTGAGTAGCTTGGTTTACGCGGAAGACCAATCAAACTTCAAGACAAGAAGTTTGCACCACTTACGTAGGCCGCAGGCGCCCTCTCGAATAGCGAAAGGTGCCTCACCCTAGACACCTTCTCGAGTGGGTCTTAGCAGCCCAGGCATAATTAGTAAGCGTGGTGGGTTCCGCGCTCCAGATGGAGACTCAGCTGGAAGTTAAAGGGAAGAATGACAAGGAACTTTATGAATTGGAGCTGTAAGTTAACTCTTTGACAGAGAGAGCAAGATGGTGGTGGGGGACAGCCCCCAGTGAAATCAGAGGTGAGAGCACAAAGCAATACAGTAGGCAGACTCCGGTTTTTTTGGGGGAGATGCTCGAGAATATCCGGGTGGACTCCTGAGGCTCGATCCCGCATTTGCGTATGCCGAGCCTCCTTCCTCATGACCTTTGTCCAGAGTGGAATGCCTCCCCGGCTCCCGGCACATGATCAGTGCATGCTCAGTCACGATATCAGTGCCTGCTCAGCCACGTGATCACTGACGGCACAGTCACGTGATCAGCGCCTCTCAGTCACGTGATCACCGTATGATAATCACGTGATCAGTGAACGACCAGCCACTTGATCACTGCATGCGCGGTCAGGTTGTCAGTTCCTGATCAGCCACCTGATCAGTGCGTGCACAGTCCCCTGATCAGCGCCTGTCAGTCACTGATCACTGCCTGATAAACACGTGATCAGTGCCCGAACAGCCACGTCATCAGTGCATGCGCAGTCACGTGATCAGTGCATGATAGCCACGTGATCAGTGCGTGCACAGTCCCATGATCAGCGCCTGTCAGTCACTGATCATTGCCTGATAAACACGTGATCAGTGCATGATGAGCCATGTGATCAGTGCCCGATCAGCCACGTCATCAGTGCATGCGCAGTCACGTCATCAGTGCATGATAGCCACGTGATCAGTGCATGCTCAGTCACGTGATCTGGACTTGATCACCCACGTGATCAGTGCCTGCAGAGTCACGTGATCAGGGCCTGCTGAGCTGCGTGATTCCTGCCGGCTCATCTGCATGACAATTGGCAGCTGAGCTGCGTGATTCCTGTCGGCTCATCTGCTTGACAATTGCCAGCTGAGCTGCGTGATTCCTGCCTGGTCACGTGCTTGATTATTGCCAGTTGAGCAGCATGATTCGTCACTGCTGAGCTCCATGCTTATTGCCTGCTGATTGCGTGGTTCGTGTCTGCTCAGCTCTTTGAGTATTGCCTCCTGAGGTCCCTGTTCGGTCGCCACCTGCCGGGGACCAGCCCCAACTGATCCAGGGTATTCGAAGGAGAGATGGCCTAGGCGACTATTTATATGCTAATCAGAGATGTCAAGAATAATAGTATGAGGAGAGCTCAGTAGGAAAATTCGGTGGAGAAAAGAGACTGAGTAGCTTGGTTTACGCGGAAGACCAATCAAACTTCAAGACAAGAAGTTTGCACCACTTACGTAGGCCGCAAGCGCCCTCTCGAATACCGAAAGGTGCCTCACCCTAGACACCTTCTCGAGTGGGTCTTAGCAGCCCAGGCATAATTAGTAAGCGTGGTGGGTTCCGTGCTCCAGATGGAGACTCAGCTGGAAGTTAAAGGGAAGAATGACAAGGAACTTTATGAATTGGAGCTGTAAGTTAACTCTTTGACAGTCAGAGCGAGATGGTGGTGGGGGACAGCCCCCAGTGAAATCAGAGGTGAGAGCACAAAGCAATACAGTAGGCAGACTCCGGTTTTTTGGGGGGAGATGCTCGAGAATATCCGGGTGGACTCCTGAGGCTCGATCCCGCATTTGCGTATGCCGAGCCTCCTTCCTCATGACCTTTGTCCAGAGTGGAATGCCTCCCCGGCTCCCGGCACATGATCAGTGCATGCTCAGTCACGATATCAGTGCTTGCTCAGCCACGTGATCACTGACGGCACAGTCACGTGATCAGCGCCTCTCAGTCACGTGATCACCGTATGATAAACACGTGATCAGTGAACGACCAGCCACGTGATCACTGCATGGGCGGTCAGGTGGTCAGTTCCTGATCAGCCACCTGATCAGTGCGTGCACAGTCCCCTGATCAGCGCCTGTCAGTCACTGATCACTGCCTGATAAACACGTGATCAGTGCCCGAACAGCCACGTCATCAGTGCATGCGCAGTCACGTGATCAGTGCATGATAGCCACGTGATCAGTGCGTGCACAGTCCCATGATCAGCGCCTGTCAGTCACTGATCATTGCCTGATAAACACGTGATCAGTGCATGATGAGCCATGTGATCAGTGCCCGATCAGCCACGTCATCAGTGCATGCGCAGTCACGTCATCAGTGCATGATAGCCACGTGATCAGTGCATGCTCAGTCACGTGATCTGGACTTGATCAGCCACGTGATCAGTGCCTGCAGAGTCACGTGATCAGGGCCTGCTGAGCTGCGTGATTCCTGCCGGCTCATCTGCATGACAATTGCCAGCTGAGCTGCGTGATTCCTGTCGGCTCATCTGCTTGACAATTGCCAGCTGAGCTGCGTGATTCCTGCCTGGTCACGTGCTTGATTATTGCCAGTTGAGCAGCATGATTCGTCACTGCTGAGCTCCATGCTTATTGCCTGCTGATTGCGTGGTTCGTGTCTGCTCAGCTCTTTGAGTATTGCCTCCTGAGGTCCCTGTTCGGTCGCCACCTGCCGGGGACCAGCCCCAACTGATCCAGGGTATTCGAAGGAGAGATGGCCTAGGCGACTATTTATATGCTAATCAGAGATGTCAAGAATAATAGTATGAGGAGAGCTCAGTAGGAAAATTCGGTGGAGAAAAGAGACTGAGTAGCTTGGTTTACGCGGAAGACCAATCAAACTTCAAGACAAGAAGTTTGCACCACTTACGTAGGCCGCAGGCGCCCTCTCGAATGGCGAAAGGTGCCTCACCCTAGACACCTTCTCGAGTGGGTCTTAGCAGCCCAGGCATAATTAGTAAGTGTGGTGGGTTCCGAGCTCCAGATGGAGACTCAGCTGGAAGTTAAAGGGAAGAATGACAAGGAACTTTATGAATTGGAGCTGTAAGTTAACTCTTTGACAGAGAGAGCGAGATGGTGGTGGGGGACAGCCGCCAGTGAAATCAGAGGTGAGAGCACAAAGCAATACAGTAGGCAGACTCCGGTTTTTTTGGGGGGAGATGCTCGAGAATATCCGGGTGGACTCCTGAGGCTCGATCCCGCATTTGCGTATGCCGAGCCTCCTTCCTCATGACCTTTGTCCAGAGTGGAATGCCTCCCCGGCTCCCGGCACATGATCAGTGCATGCTCAGTCACGATATCAGTGCTTGCTGAGCCAGGTGATCACTGACGGCACAGTCACGTGATCAGCGCCTCTCAGTCAGGTGATCACCCTATGATAAACACGTGATCAGTGAAAGACCAGCCACGTGATCACTGCATGCGAGGTCAGGTGGTCAGTTCCTGATCAGCCACCTGATCAGTGCGTGCACAGTCCCCTGATCAGCGCCTGTCAGTCACTGATCACTGCCTGATAAACACGTGATCAGTGCCCGAACAGCCACGTCATCAGTGCATGCGCAGTCACGTGATCAGTGCATGATAGCCACGTGATCAGTGCGTGCACAGTCCCATGATCAGCTCCTGTCAGTCACTGATCATTGCCTGATAAACACGTGATCAGTGCATGATGAGCCATGTGATCAGTGCCCGATCAGCCACGTCATCAGTGCATGCGCAGTCACGTGATCAGTGCATGATAGCCACGTGATCAGTGCATGCTCAGTCACGTGATCTGGACTTGATTAGCCACGTGATCAGTGCCTGCAGAGTCACGTGATCAGGGCCTGCTGAGCTGCGTGATTCCTGCCGGCTCATCTGCATGACAATTGGCAGCTGAGCTGCGTGATTCCTGTCGGCTCATCTGCTTGACAATTGCCAGCTGAGCTGCGTGATTCCTGCCTGGTCACGTGCTTGATTATTGCCAGTTGAGCAGCATGATTCGTCACTGCTGAGCTCCATGCTTATTGCCTGCTGATTGCGTGGTTCGTGTCTGCTCAGCTCTTTGAGTATTGCCTCCTGAGGTCCCTGTTCGGTCGCCACCTGCCGGGGACCAGCCCCAACTGATCCAGGGTATTCGAAGGAGAGATGGCCTAGGCGACTATTTATATGCTAATCAGAGATGTCAAGAATAATAGTATGAGGAGAGCTCAGTAGGAAAATTCGGTGGAGAAAAGAGACTGAGTAGCTTGGTTTACGCGGAAGACCAATCAAACTTCAAGACAAGAAGTTTGCACCACTTACGTAGGCCGCAGGAGCCCTCTCGAATACCGAAAGGTGCCTCACACTAGACACCTTTTCGAGTGGGTCTTAGCAGCCCAGGCATAATTAGTAAGCGTGGTGGGTTCCGCGCTCCAGATGGAGACTCAGCTGGAAGTTAAAGGGAAGAATGACAAGGAACTTTATGAATTGGAGCTGTAAGTTAACTCTTTGACAGAGAGAGCGAGATGGTGGTGAGGGACAGCCCCCAGTGAAATCAGAGGTGAGAGCACAAAGCAATACAGTAGGCAGACTCCGGTTTTTTTGGGGGGGAGATGCTCGAGAATATCCGGGTGGACTCCTGAGGCTCGATCCCGCATTTGCGTATGCCGAGCCTCCTTCCTCATGACCTTTGTCCAGAGTGGAATGCCTCCCCGGCTCCCGGCACATGATCAGTGCATGCTCAGTCACGATATCAGTGCTTGCTGAGCCAGGTGATCACTGACGGCACAGTCACGTGATCAGCGCCTCTCAGTCAGGTGATCACCCTATGATAAACACGTGATCAGTGAACGACCAGCCACGTGATCACTGCATGCGAGGTCAGGTGGTCAGTTCCTGATCAGCCACCTGATCAGTGCGTGCACAGTCCCCTGATCAGCGCCTGTCAGTCACTGATCACTGCCTGATAAACACGTGATCAGTGCCCGAACAGCCACGTCATCAGTGCATGCGCAGTCACGTGATCAGTGCATGATAGCCACGTGATCAGTGCGTGCACAGTCCCATGATCAGCGCCTGTCAGTCACTGATCATTGCCTGATAAACACGTGATCAGTGCATGATGAGCCATGTGATCAGTGCCCGATCAGCCACGTCATCAGTGCATGCGCAGTCACGTCATCAGTGCATGATAGCCACGTGATCAGTGCATGCTCAGTCACGTGATCTGGACTTGATCAGCCACGTGATCAGTGCCTGCAGAGTCACGTGATCAGGGCCTGCTGAGCTGCGTGATTCCTGCCGGCTCATCTGCATGACAATTGCCAGCTGAGCTGCGTGATTCCTGTCGGCTCATCTGCTTGACAATTGCCAGCTGAGCTGCGTGATTCCTGCCTGGTCACGTGCTTGATTATTGCCAGTTGAGCAGCATGATTCGTCACTGCTGAGCTCCATGCTTATTGCCTGCTGATTGCGTGGTTCGTGTCTGCTCAGCTCTTTGAGTATTGCCTCCTGAGGTCCCTGTTCGGTCGCCACCTGCCGGGGACCAGCCCCAACTGATCCAGGGTATTCGAAGGAGAGATGGCCTAGGCGACTATTTATATGCTAATCAGAGATGTCAAGAATAAGAGTATGAGGAGAGCTCAGTAGGAAAATTCGGTGGAGAAAAGAGACTGAGTAGCTTGGTTTACGCGGAAGACCAATCAAACTTCAAGACAAGAAGTTTGCACCACTTACGTAGGCCGCAGGCGCCCTCTCGAATGGCGAAAGGTGCCTCACCCTAGACACCTTCTCGAGTGGGTCTTAGCAGCCCAGGCATAATTAGGAAGCGTGGTGGGTTCCGCGCTCCAGATGGAGACTCAGCTGGAAGTTAAAGGGAAGAATGACAAGGAACTTTATGAATTGGAGCTCTAAGTTACCTCTTTGACAGAGAGAGCGAGATGGTGGTGGGGGACAGCCCCCAGTGAAATCAGAGGTGAGAGCACAAAGCAATACAGTAGGCAGACTCCGGTTTTTTTGGGGGAGATGCTCGAGAACATCCGGGTGGACTCCTGAGGCTCGATCCCGCATTTGCATATGCCGAGCCTCCTTCCTCATGACCTTTGTCCAGAGTGGAATGCCTCCCCGGCTCACGGCACATGATCAGTGCATGCTCAGTCACGATATCAGTGCCTGCTCAGCCACGTGATCACTGACGGCACAGTCACGTGATCAGCGCTTCTCAGTCACGTGATCACCGTATGATAAACACGTGATCAGTGAACGACCAGCCACGTGATCACTGCATGCGCGGTCAGGTGG
The DNA here is from genome assembly GCF_032452875.1 of Bos javanicus. Taxonomy (NCBI): domain Eukaryota; kingdom Metazoa; phylum Chordata; class Mammalia; order Artiodactyla; family Bovidae; genus Bos; species Bos javanicus. Next base: position 151,611 of record NW_026893949.1, read on the forward strand.
TCAGTTCCTGATCAGCCACCTGATCAGTGCGTGCACAGTCCCCTGATCAGCGCCTGTCAGTCACTGATCACTGCCTGATAAACACGTGATCAGTGCCCGAACAGCCACGTCATCAGTGCATGCGCAGTCACGTGATCAGTGCATGATAGCCACGTGATCAGTGCATGAGAGCCACGTGATCAGTGCATGGTCAGTCACGTGATACATGTGTGATCAGCCACGTAATCAGTGCGTGATGAGCCACGTGATTAGTGCAGGATCAATTACGTGATCCGTGCATGATCAATCACGTGACCAGTACATGGTTGCTACGTGATCGTTGCATGATCAGCCACGTGAGCAGTGCATGATAGCCACGTGATCAGTACATGATCAGTTACGTGAGCAGTGCATGATCAGCCACGTGATCAGTGCATGGTCAGACACGTGAACAGTGTATGATCAGCCACGTGATCAGTGCATGATAGCCACGTGATCAGTGCATGATCATCACGTGATCAGTGTATGATCAGCCACGTGAACAGTGCATGCTCAGTCACGTGATCTGGGCCTGCTGAGCTGCGTGATTACTGTCTGCTCATCTGCTTGACAATTGCCAGCTGAGCTGCACGATTCCTGCCTGTCATCTGCTTGACAATTGCCAGCTGTGCTGCGTAATTCCTGCCTGCTCAGCTGCTTGATTATTGCCAGCTGAGCAGCATGATTCCTCACAGCTGAGTTCCATGATTATTGCCTGCTGACTGTTTGATTCGTGCCTACTCAGCTCTTTGTTTATTGCCTCCAGAGGCACATGATCAGTGTATGATAGCAAACATGATCAGCGCATGATCAGTCACATGATCAGCGCCATTAAGTCACGTGATCACTACATGATAGTCATGTGATCAGTCCATGCTCAGTCACGGTATCAGTGCATGATCAGCCACGTGATCAGTGCATGATCTGTCACAAGATTAGTGTATGATCATCCACGTGATCAGTGCACGGGCAGTCATGTGATCAGTGCATGATATAGACGTGAACAGTGCATGATCAGTCTCGTGATCAGTGCATAAGAGCCACGTGATCAGTGCATGATCAGACACGTGAACAGTGTATGATCAGCCACGTGATCAGTGCATGATAGCCAAGTGATCAGTGCATGATCATCACGTGATCAGTGTATGACCAGCCACGTGAACAGTGCATGCTCAGTCACGTGATCTGGGCCTTCTGAGCTGCGTGATTACTGTCTGCTCATCTGCTTGACAATTGCCAGCTGAGCTGCACGATTCCTGCCTGTCATCTGCTTGACAATTGCCAGCTGTGCTGCGTAATTCCTGCCTGCTCAGCTGCTTGATTATTGCCAGCTGAGCAGCATGATTCCTCACAGCTGAGTTCCATGATTATTGCCTGCTGACTGTTTGATTCGTGCCTACTCAGCTCTTTGTTTATTGCCTCCAGAGGCACATGATCAGTGTATGATAGCAAACATGATCAGCGCATGATCAGTCACATGATCAGCGCCATTATGTCACGTGATCACTACATGATAGTCATGTGATCACTGCATGATCAGTCACGTGATCAGTGCATGATCAGCATGATCAGCCACGTGAGCAGTGCATGATAGCCACGTGATCAGTGCATGATCAGACACGAGATCAGTGCATGATCAGTCACGTGATCAGTGCATGATCACGTGATCAGTGCATGACCAGGCACGTGATCAGTGTATGTCCAGCCAAGTGATCAGTGCATGATAGCCACGTGATCAGTGCATGATCAGACACGAGATCAGTGCATGATCAGTCACGTGATCAGTGCATGATCAGTCACGTGATCAGTGCATGACCAGTCACGTGATCAGTGTATGTCAGCCAAGTGATCAGTGCATGATAGCCACGTGATCAGTGCATGATCAGTCACATGATCAGTGCATGATCAGTCATGTGATAGGTGTGTGATCAGCCACGTGAACAGTGCATGCTCTGTCACGTGATCAGGGCCTGCTGAGCTGCGTGATTACTGTCTGCTCATCTGCTTGACAATTGCCAGCTGAGCTGCACGATTCCTGCCTGTCAGCTGCTTGACAATTGCCACCTGTGCTGCGTAATTCCTGCCTGCTCATCTACTTGATTATTGCCAGCTCAGCAGCATGATTTCTCAGAGGTGAATTACATGATTATAGCCTGCTGACTGATTCCTGCCTACTCAGCTCTATGTTCATTGCCTCCATAGGCACATGATCAGTGTGTGACACCAAACATGATCAGCACATGATCAGTCACATGATCAATGCATGATAAGCCAGGTGATCAGTGCATGATCAATTATGTGATCAGTGCATGATCAGTCATGTGACAATACATGGTAGCTGCGTGATCATTGCATGATCAGCCACGTGAGCAGTGCATGATAGCCACGTGATCTGTGCATGATCAGTCATGTGATACGTGTGTGATCAGCCACGTGATCAGTGCATGATATCCACGTGATCAGTGCATGACAGCCACGTGATCAGTGCATGAGAGCCACATGATCAGTGCATGATCAATTATGTGCTCAGTGCATGATCAGTTACGTGACCAGTACATGGTAGCTACGTGATCATTGCCTGATAAGCCAAGTGATCAGTGCATGATAGCCACGTGATCAGTGCGTGATCACTCACGTGATCAGTGCATGATCAGTTATGTGATCAGTGTATGATCAGCCACGTGATCAGTGCATGATCAGCCACATGATCAGTGCATGATCAATTACGTGCTCAGTGCATGATCAGTTACGTGACCAGTACATGGTAGCTATGTGATCATTGCCTGATAAGCCACGTGATCAGTGCATGATAGCCACGTGATCAGTGCATGATAGCCACGTGATCAGTGCATGATCAGTCATGTGATACGTGTGTGATCAGCCACATGATCAGTGCATGATATCCACGTGATCAGTGCATGACAGCCACGTGATCAGTGCATGAGAGCCACGGGATCAGTGCATGATCAGTCACGTGATACATGTGTGATCAGCCACGTGATCAGTGCATGATCAGCCACGTTATCAGTGCAGGATCAATTACGTGATCAGTGCATGATCAGTCACGTGACCAGTACATGGTAGGTGCGTGATCATGGCATGATCAGCCACATGAGCAGTGCATGATAGCCACGTGATCACTGCATGTTCAGTCACGTGATCAGTGCATGACCAGTCATGTGACCAGTACATGGTCGGTGCGTGATCATGGCATGATCAGCCACGTGAGCAGTGCATGATAGCCACGAGATCAGTTCATGATCAGACACGAGATCAGTGCATGATCAGTCACGTGATCAGTGCATGATCAGACACGAGATCAGTGCATGATCAGTCACGTGATCAGTGCATGATCAGCCACGTGATCAGTGCATGACCAGGCACGTGATCAGTGTATGTCCAGCCAAGTAATCAGTGCATGATAGCCACGTGATCAGTGCATGATCAGTCACGTGATCAGTGCATGATCAGTTATGTGATAAGTGTATGATCAGCCACGTGATCAGTGCATGACAGCCACGTGATAAGTGCATGATAGCCACGTGATCAGTGCATGATCAGTTATGTGATACGTGTGTGATCAGCCACATGATCAGTGCATGATATCCACGTGATCAGTGCATGACAGCCACGTGATCAGTGCATGAGAGCCACGGGATCAGTGCATGATCAGTCACGTGATACATGTGTGATCAGCCACCTGATCAGTGCATGATGAGCCACGTGATCAGTGCAGGATCAATTACGTGATCAGTGCATGATCAGTCACGTGACCAGTACATGGTTGCTACGTGATCGTTGCATGATCAGCCACGTGAGCAGAGCATGATAGCCACGTGGTCAGTGCATGATCAGTCACGTGATCAGTACATGATCAGTCACGTGAACAGTGCATGATCATTTACGTGATCTTTGCATGATCAGTCACGTTACCAGTATATGGTTGCTACGTGATCATTCCATGACGAGCCACGTGAGCAGTGCATGATAGCCACGTGATGTGTGCATGAGTTACGTGAGCAGAGTATGATCAGCCACGTGATCAGTGCATGAGTGCCACGTGATCAGTGCATGATATGTCACGTAACAGGTGTGTGATCAGCCACGTGAACAGTGCATGTTCAGCCACGTGATCAGTGCATGATAGCCACGTGATCAGTGCATGATCATCACGTGATCAGTGTATGATCAGCCACGTGAACAGTGCATGCTCAGTCACGTGATCTGGGCCTGCTGAGCTGCGTGATTACTGTCTGCTCATCTGCTTGACAATTGCCAGCTGAGCTGCACGATTCCTGCCTGTCATCTGCTTGACAATTGCCAGCTGTGCTGCGTAATTCCTGCCTGCTCAGCTGCTTGATTATTGCCAGCTGAGCAGCATGATTCCTCACAGCTGAGTTCCATGATTATTGCCTGCTGACTGTTTGATTCGTGCCTATTCAGCTCTTTGTTTATTGCCTCCAGAGGCACATGATCAGTGTATGATAGCAAACATGATCAGCGCATGATCAGTCACATGATCAGCGCCATTAAGTCACGTGATCACTACATGATAGTCATGTGATCAGTCCACGCTCAGTCACGGTATCAGTGCATGATCAGCCACGTGATCAGTGCATGATCTGTCACAAGATTAGTGTATGATCATCCACGTGATCAGTGCACGGGCAGTCATGTGATCAGTGCATGATATAGACGTGAACAGTGCATGATCAGTCTCGTGATCAGTGCATGATAGCCACGTGATCAGTGCATGATCAGTCACCTGATGGGTGTATGATCATTCACGTGACCTGTACATGGTAGCTACATGATCATTGCATGATCAGTCACGTGAGTAGTTCATGATAGCCACGTGATCAGTGCATGATCAGTCACGTGATCAGTGCATGATCAGTCATGTGACCAGTACATGGTAGCTGCGTGATCATGGCATGATCAGCCACGTGAGCAGTGCATGAGTGCCACGTGATCAGTGCATGATATGTCACATGACAGGTGTGTGATCAGCCACGTGAACAGTGCATGTTCAGCCACGTGATCAGTGCATGATAGCCACGTGATCAGTGCATGATCAGTTACGTGAGCAGTGTATGATCAGCCACGTGATCAGTGCATGGTCAGACACGTGAACAGTGTATGATCAGCCACGTGATCAGTGCATGATATCCAAGTGATCAGTGCATGATCATCACGTGATCAGTGTATGATCAGCCACGTGAACAGTGCATGCCCAGTCACGTGATCTGGGCCTGCTGAGCTGCGTGATTACTGTCTGCTCATCTGCTTGACAATTGCCAGCTGAGCTGCACGATTCCTGCCTGTCATCTGCTTGACAATTGCCAGCTGTGCTGCGTAATTCCTGCCTGCTCAGCTGCTTGATTATTGCCAGCTGAGCAGCATGATTCCTCACACCTGAGTTCCATGATTATTGCCTGCTGACTGTTTGATTCGTGCCTACTCAGCTCTTTGTTTATTGCCTCCAGAGGCACATGATCAGTGTATGATAGCAAACATGATCAGCGCATGATCAGTCACATGATCAGCGCCATTAAGTCACGTGATCACTACATGATAGTCATGTGATCAGTCCACGCTCAGTCACGGTATCAGTGCATGATCAGCCACGTGATCAGTGCATGATCTGTCACAAGATTAGTGTATGATCATCCACGTGATCAGTGCACGGGCAGTCATTGGATCAGTGCATGATATAGACGTGATCAGTGCATGATCAGTCACCTGATGGGTGTATGATCATTCACGTGACCTGTACATGGTAGCTACATGATCATTGCATGATCAGCCACGTGAGTAGTTCATGATAGCCACGTGATCACTGCATGATCAGTCACGTGATCAGTGCATGATCAGTCATGTGACCAGTACATGGTAGCTGCGTGATCATGGCATGATCAGCCACGTGAGCAGTGCATGATAGTCACGTGATCAGTGCATGATCAGACACGAGATCAGTGCATGATCAGTCATGTGATCAGTGCATGATCAGCCACGTGATCAGTGCATGACCAGGCACGTGATCAGTGTATGTCCAGCCAAGTGATCAGTGCATGATAGCCACGTGATCAGTGCATGATCAGTCACGTGATCAGTGTATGATCAGTTATGTGATCAGTGTATGATCAGCCACGTGATCAGTGCATGATCAGCCACATGATCAGTGCATGATCAATTACGTGCTCAGTGCATGATCAGTTACGTGACCTGTACATGGTAGCTACGTGATCATTGCCTGATAAGCCACGTGATCAGTGCATGATAGCCACGTGATCAGTGCATGATAGCCACGTGATCAGTGCATGATAGCCACGTGATCAGTGCATGACCAGTCATGTGATACGTGTGTGATCAGCCACATGATCAGTGCATGATATCCACGTGATCAGTGCATGACAGCCACGTGATCAGTGCATGAGAGCCACGGGATCAGTGCATGATCAGTCACGTGATACATGTGTGATCAGCCACGTGATCAGTGCATGATGAGCCACGTGATCAGGTCAGGATCAATTACGTGATCAGTGCATGATCAGTCACGTGACCAGTACATGGTTGCTACGTGATCGTTGCATGATCAGCCACGTGAGCAGAGCATGATAGCCACGTGGTCAGTGCATGATCAGTCACGTGATCAGTACATGATCAGTCACGTGAACAGTGCATGATCATTTACGTGATCTTTGCATGATCAGTCACGTTACCAGTATATGGTTGCTACGTGATCATTCCATGACGAGCCACGTGAGCAGTGCATGATAGCCACGTGATGTGTGCATGAGTTACGTGAGCAGAGTATGATCAGCCACCTGATCAGTGCATGAGAGTCACGTGATCAGTGCATGATATGTCACGTGACAGGTGTGTGATCAGCCACGTGAACAGTGCATGTTCAGCCACGTGATCAGTGCATGATAGCCACGTGATCAGTGCATGATCAGTTACGTGAGCAGTGTATGATCAGCCACGTGATCAGTGCATGGTCAGACACGTGAACAGTGTATGATCAGCCACGTGATCAGTGCATGATATCCAAGTGATCAGTACATGATCATCACGTGATCAGTGTATGATCAGCCACGTGAACAGTGCATGCTCAGTCACGTGATCTGGGCCTGCTGAGCTGCGTGATTACTGTCTGCTCATCTGCTTGACAATTGCCAGCTGAGCTGCACGATTCCTGCCTGCTCAGCTGCTTGATTATTGCCAGCTGAGCAGCATGATTCCTCACACCTGTGTTTTGATTATTGCCTGCTGACTGTTTGATTCGTGCCTACTCAGCTCTTTGTTTATTGCCTCCAGAGGCACATGATCAGTGTATGATAGCAAACATGATCAGCGCATGATCAGTCACATGATCAGCGCCATTAAGTCACGTGATCACTACATGATAGTCATGTGATCAGTCCATGCTCAGTCACGGTATCAGTGCATGATCAGCCGCGTGATCAGTGCATGATCTGTCACAAGATTAGTGTATGATCATCCACGTGATCAGTGCACAGGCAGTCATGTGATCAGTGCATGATATAGACGTGAACAGTGCATGATCAGTCTCGTGATCAGTGCATGATAGCCACGTGATCAGTGCATGATCAGTCACCTGATGGGTGTATGATCATTCACGTGACCTGTACATGGTAGCTACATGATCATTGCATGATCAGCCACGTGAGTAGTTCATGATAGCCACGTGATCACTGCATGATCAGTCACGTGATCAGTGCATGATCAGTCATGTGACCAGTACATGGTAGCTGCGTGATCATGGCATGATCAGCCACGTGAGCAGTGCATGATAGCCACGTGATCAGTGCATGATCAGCCACGTGAACAGTGCATGCTCAGTCACGTGATCTGGGCCTGCTGAGCTGCGTGATTACTGTCTCCTCATCTGCTTGACAATTGCCAGCTGAGCTGCACGATTCCTGCCTGCTCAGCTGCTTGATTATTGCCAGCTGAGCAGCATGATTCCTCACACCTGTGTTCCATGATTATTGCCTGCTGACTGTTTGATTCGTGCCTACTCAGCTCTTTGTTTATTGCCTCCAGAGGCACATGATCAGTGTATGATAGCAAACATGATCAGCGCATGATCAGTCACATGATCAGCGCCATTAAGTCACGTGATCACTACATGATAGTCATGTGATCAGTCCATGCTCAGTCACGGTATCAGTGCATGATCAGCCACGTGATCAGTGCATGATCTGTCACAAGATTAGTGTATGATCATCCACGTGATCAGTGCACGGGCAGTCATGTGATCAGTGCATGATATAGACGTGAACAGTGCATGATCAGTCTCGAGATCAGTGCATGATAGCCACGTGATCAGTGCATGATCAGTCACCTGATGGGTGTATGATCATTCACGTGACCTGTACATGGTAGCTACATGATCATTGCATGATCAGCCACGTGAGTAGTTCATGATAGCCACGTGATCACTGCATGATCAGTCACGTGATCAGTGCATGATCAGTCATGTGACAAGTACATGGTAGCTGCGTGATCATGGCATGATCAGCCACGTGAGCAGTGCATGATAGCCACGTGATCACTGCATGATCAGACACGAGATCAGTGCATGATCAGTCACGTGATCAGTGCATGATCAGCCACGATATCAGTGCATGATGAGCCACGTGATCAGTGCAGGATCAATTACGTGATCAGTGCATGATCAGACACGTGACCAGTACATGATTGCTACGTGATCGTTGCATGATCAGCCACGTGAGCAGAGCATGATAGCCACGTGGTCAGGGCATGATCAGTCACGTGATCAGTACATGATCAGTCACGTGACAGTGCATGATCATTTACGTGATCTTTGCATGATCAGTCACGTTACCAGTATATGGTTGCTACGTGATCATTCCATGACGAGCCACGTGAGCAGTGCATGATAGCCACGTGATGTGTGCATGAGTTACGTGAGCAGAGTATGATCAGCCACGTGATCAGTGCATGAGTGCCACGTGATCAGTGCATGATATGTCACGTGACAGGTGTGTGATCAGCCACGTGAACAGTGCATGTTCAGCCACGTGATCAGTGCATGATAGCCACGTGATCAGTGCATGATCAGTTACGTGAGCAGTGTATGATCAGCCACGTGATCAGTGCATGGTCAGACACGTGAACAGTGTATGATCAGCCACGTGATCAGTGCATGATATCCAAGTGATCAGTGCATGATCATCACGTGATCAGTGTATGATCAGCCACGTGAACAGTGCATGCTCAGTCACGTGATCTGGGCCTGCTGAGCTGCGTGATTACTGTCTCCTCATCTGCTTGACAATTGCCAGCTGAGCTGCACGATTCCTGCCTGTCATCTGCTTGACAATTGCCAGCTGTGCTGCGTAATTCCTGCCTGCTCAGCTGCTTGATTATTGCCAGATGAGCAGCATGATTCCTCACACCTGAGTTCCATGATTATTGCCTGCTGACTGTTTGATTCGTGCCTACTCAGCTCTTTGTTTATTGCCTCCAGAGGCACATGATCAGTGTATGATAGCAAACATGATCAGCGCATGATCAGTCACATGATCAGCGCCATTAAGTCACGTGATCACTACATGATAGTCATGTGATCAGTCCATGCTCAGTCACGGTATCAGTGCATGATCAGCCACGTCATCAGTGCATGATCTGTCACAAGATTAGTGTATGATCATCCACGTGATCAGTGCACGGGCAGTCATGTGATCAGTGCATGATATAGACGTGAACATTGCATGATCAGTCTCGTGATCAGTGCATGATAGCCACGTGATCAGTGCATGATCAGTCACCTGATGGGTGTATGATCATTCACGTGACCTGTACATGGTAGCTACATGATCATTGCATGATCAGCCACGTGAGTAGTTCATGATAGCCACGTGATCACTGCATGATCAGTCACGTGATCAGTGCATGATCAGTCATGTGACCAGTACATGGTAGCTGCGTGATCATGGCATGATCAGCCACGTGAGCAGTGAATGATAGCCACGTGATCAGTGCATGATCAGACACGAGATCAGTGCATGATCAGTCATGTGATCAGTGCATGATCAGCCTCGTGATCAGTGCATGACCAGGCACGTGATCAGTGTATGTCCAGCCAAGTGATCAGTGCATGATAGCCACGTGATCAGTGCATGATCAGTCACGTGATCAGTGCATGATCAGTTATGTGATCAGTGTATGATCAGCCACGTGATCAGTGCATGATCAGCCACATGATCAGTGCATGATCAATTACGTGCTCAGTGCATGATCAGTTACGTGACCAGTACATGGTAGCTACGTGATCATTGCCTGATAAGCCACGTGATCAGTGCATGATAGCCACGTGATCAGTGCATGATAGCCACGTGATCAGTGCATGATAGCCACGTGATCAGTGCATGACCAGTCATGTGATACGTGTGTGATTAGCCACATGATCAGTGCATGATATCCACGTGATCAGTGCATGACAGCCACGTGATCAGTGCATGAGAGCCACGGGATCAGTGCATGATCAGTCACGTGATACATGTGTGATCAGCCACGTGATCAGTGCATGATGAGCCACGTGATCACTGCAGAATCAATTACGTGATCAGTGCATGATCAGTCACGTGACCAGTACATGGTTGCTACGTGATCGTTGCATGATCAGCCACGTGAGCAGAGCATGATAGCCACGTGGTCAGTGCATGATAGGTCACGTGATCAGTACATGATCAGTCATGTTAACAGTGCATGATCATTTACGTGATCTTTGCATGATCAGTCACGTTACCAGTATATGGTTGCTACGTGATCATTCCATGACGAGCCACGTGAGCAGTGCATGATAGCCACGTGATGTGTGCATGAGTTACGTGAGCAGAGTATGATCAGCCACGTGATCAGTGCATGAGAGTCACGTGATCAGTGCATGATATGTCACGTGACAGGTGTGTGATCAGCCACGTGAACAGTGCATGTTCAGCCACGTGATCAGTGCATGATAGCCACGTGATCAGTGCATGATCAGTTACGTGAGCAGTGTATGATCAGCCACGTGATCAGTGCATGATATCCAAGTGATCAGTACATGATCATCACGTGATCAGTGTATGATCAGCCACGTGAACAGTGCATGCTCAGTCACGTGATCTGGGCCTGCTGAGCTGCGTGATTACTGTCTGCTCATCTGCTTGACAATTGCCAGCTGAGCTGCACGATTCCTGCCTGTCATCTGCTTGACAATTGCCAGCTGTGCTGCGTAATTCCTGCCTGCTCAGCTGCTTGATTATTGCCAGCTGAGCAGCATGATTCCTCACACCTGAGTTCCATGATTATTGCCTGCTGACTGTTTGATTCGTGCGTACTCAGCTCTTTGTTTATTGCCTCCAGAGGCACATGATCAGTGTATGATAGCAAACATGATCAGCGCATGATCAGTCACATGATCAGCGCCATTAAGTCACGTGATCACTACATGATAGTCATGTGATCAGTCCATGCTCAGTCACGGTATCAGTGCATGATCAGCCACGTGATCAGTGCATGATCTGTCACAAGATTAGTGTATGATCATCCACGTGATCAGTGCACGGGCAGTCATGTGATCAGTGCATGATATAGACGTGAACAGTGCATGACCAGTCTCGTGATCCGTGCATGATAGCCACCTGATCAGTACATGATCAGTCACGTGATCAGTGCATGATCAGTTATGTGATCAGTGTATGATCAGCCACGTGATCAGTGCATGATCAGCCACATGATCAGTGCATGATCAATTACGTGCTCAGTGCATGATCAGTCACGTGACCAGTACATGGTAGCTACGTGATCATTGCCTGATCAGCCACGTGATCAGTGCATGATAGCCACGTGATCAGTGCATGATAGCCACGTGATCAGTGTATGATCAGCCACGTGAACAGTGCATGCTCAGTCACGTGATCTGGGCCTGCTGAGCTGCGTGATTACTGTCTGCTCATCTACTTGACAATTGCCAGCTGAGCTGCACGATTCCTGCCTGCTCAGCTGCTTGATTATTGCCAGCTGAGCAGCATGATTCCTCACACCTGTGTTCCATGATTATTGCCTGCTGACTGTTTGATTCGTGCTTACTCAGCTCTTTGTTTATTGCCTCCAGAGGCACATGATCAGTGTATGATAGCAAACATGATCAGCGCATGATCAGTCACATGATCAGCGCCATTAAGTCACGTGATCACTACATGATAGTCATGTGATCAGTCCATGCTCAGTCACGGTATCAGTGCATGATCAGCCACGTGATCAGTGCATGATCTGTCACAAGATTAGTGTATGATCATCCACGTGATCAGTGCACGGGCAGTCATGTGATCAGTGCATGATATAGACGTGAACAGTGCATGATCAGTCTCGTGATCAGTGCATGATAGCCACGTGATCAGTGCATGATCAGTCACCTGATGGGTGTATGATCATTCACGTGACCTGTACATGGTAGCTACATGATCATTGCATGATCAGCCACGTGAGTAGTTCATGATAGCCACGTGATCAGTGCATGATCAGTCACGTGATCAGTGCATGATCAGTCATGTGACCAGTACATGGTAGCTGCGTGATCATGCATGATCAGCCACGTGATCAGTGCATGATAGCCACGTGATCAGTGCATGATCAGACACGAGATCAGTGCATGATCAGTCACGTGATCAGTGCATGATCAGCCACGTGATCAGTGCATGATCAGCCACATGATCAGTGCATGATCAATTACGTGCTCAGTGCATGATCAGTTACGTGACCAGTACAAGGTAGCTACGTGATCATTGCCTGATAAGCCACGTGATCAGTGCATGATAGCCACGTGATCAGTGCATGATAGCCACGTGATCAGTGCATGATCAGTCATGTGATACGTGTGTGATCAGCCACATGATCAGTGCATGATATCCACGTGATCAGTGCATGACAGCCACGTGATCAGTGCATGAGAGCCACGTGATCAGTGCATGATCAGTCACGTGATACATGTGTGATCAGCCACGTGATCAGTGCATGATGAGCCACGTGATCAGTGCAGGATCAATTACGTGATCAGTGCATGATCAGTCACGTGACCAGTACATGGTTGCTACGTGATCGTTGCATGATCAGCCACGTGAGCAGAGCATGAGAGCCACGTGGTCAGTGCATGATCAGTCACGTGATCAGTACATGATCAGTCACGTGAACAGTGCATGATCATTTACGTGATCTTTGCATGATCAGTCACGTTACCAGTATATGGTTGCTACGTGATCATTCCATGACGAGCCACGTGAGCAGTGCATGATAGCCACGTGATGTGTGCATGAGTTACGTGAGCAGAGTATGATCAGCCACGTGATCAGTGCATGAGTGCCACGTGATCAGTGCATGATATGTCACGTGACAGGTGTGTGATCAGCCACGTGAACAGTGCATGTTCAGCCACGTGATCAGTGCATGATAGCCACGTGATCAGTGCATGATCAGTTACGTGAGCAGTGTATGATCAGCCACGTGATCAGTGCATGGTCAGACACGTGAACAGTGTATGATCAGCCACGTGATCAGTGCATGATATCCAAGTGATCAGTACATGATCATCACGTGATCAGTGTATGATCAGCCACGTGAACAGTGCATGCTCAGTCACGTGATCTGGGCCTGCTGAGCTGTGTGATTACTGTCTGCTCATCTGCTTGACAATTGCCAGCTGAGCTGCACGATTCCTGCCTGCTCAGCTGCTTGATTATTGCCAGCTGAGCAGCATGATTCCTCACACCTGAGTTCCATGATTATTGCCTGCTGACTGTTTGATTCGTGCCTACTCAGCTCTTTGTTTATTGCCTCCAGAGGCACATGATCAGTGTATGATAGCAAACATGATCAGCGCATGATCAGTCACATGATCAGCGCCATTAAGTCACGTGATCACTACATGATAGTCATGTGATCAGTCCATGCTCAGTCACGGTATCAGTGCATGATCAGCCACGTGATCAGTGCATGATCTGTCACAAGATTAGTGTATGATCATCCACGTGATCAGTGCACGGGCAGTCATGTGATCAGTGCATGATATAGACGTGAACAGTGCATGATCAGTCTCGTGATCAGTGCATGATAGCCACGTGATCAGTGCATGATCAGTCACCTGATGGGTGTATGATCATTCACGTGACCTGTACATGGTAGCTACATGATCATTGCATGATCAGCCACGTGAGTAGTTCATGATAGCCACGTGATCACTGCATGATCAGTCACGTGATCAGTGCATGATCAGTCATGTGACCAGTACATGGTAGCTGCGTGATCATGGCATGATCAGCCACGTGAGCAGTGCATGATAGCCACGTGATCAGTGCATGATCAGACACGAGATCAGTGCATGATCAGTCACGTGATCAGTGCATGATCAGCCACGTGATCAGTGCATGACCAGGCACGTGATCAGTGTATGTCCAGCCAAGTGATCAGTGCATGATAGCCACGTGATCAGTGCATGATCAGTCACGTGATCAGTGCATGATCAGTTATGTGATCAGTGTATGATCAGCCACGTGATCAGTGCATGATCAGCCACATGATCAGTGCATGAACAATTACGTGATCAGTGCATGATCAGTCACGTGACCAGTACAAGGTAGCTACGTGATCATTGCCTGATCAGCCACGTGATCAGTGCATGATAGCCACGTGATCAGTGCATGATAGCCACGTGATCAGTGCATGATCAGTCATGTGATACGTGTGTGATCAGCCACGTGATCAGTGCATGATATCCACGTGATCAGTGCATGACAGCCACGTGATCAGTGCATGAGAGCCACGTGATCAGTGCATGATCAGTCACGTGATACATGTGTGATCAGCCACGTGATCAGTGCATGATGAGCCACGTGATCAGTGCAGGATCAATTACGTGATCAGTGCATGATCAGTCACGTGACCAGTACATGGTTGCTACGTGATCGTTGCATGATCAGCCACGTGAGCAGAGCATGATAGCCACGTGATCAGTGCATGATCAGTCACGTGATCAGTACATGATCAGTCACGTGAACAGTGCATGATCATTTACGTGATCTTTGCATGATCAGTCACGTGACCAGTATATGGTTGCTACGTGATCATTCCATGACGAGCCACGTGAGCAGTGCATGATAGCCACGTGATGTGTGCATGAGTTACGTGAGCAGAGTATGATCAGCCACGTGATCAGTGCATGAGTGCCACGTGATCAGTGCATGATATGTCACGTGACAGGTGTGTGATCAGCCACGTGAACAGTGCATGTTCAGCCACGTGATCAGTGCATGATAGCCACGTGATCAGTGCATGATCAGTTACGTGAGCAGTGTATGATCAGCCACGTGATCAGTGCATGGTCAGACACGTGAACAGTGTATGATCAGCCACGTGATCAGTGCATGATATCCAAGTGATCAGTGCATGATCATCACGTGATCAGTGTATGATCAGCCACGTGAACAGTGCATGCTCAGTCACGTGATCTGGGCCTGCTGAGCTGCGTGATTACTGTCTGCTCATCTGCTTGACAATTGCCAGCTGAGCTGCACGATTCCTGCCTGTCATCTGCTTGACAATTGCCAGCTGTGCTGCGTAATTCCTGCCTGCTCAGCTGCTTGATTATTGCCAGCTGAGCAGCATGATTCCTCACACCTGAGTTCCATGATTATTGCCTGCTGACTGTTTGATTCGTGCCTACTCAGCTCTTTGTTTATTGCCTCCAGAGGCACATGATCAGTGTATGATAGCAAACATGATCAGCGCATGATCAGTCACATGATCAGCGCCATTAAGTCACGTGATCACTACATGATAGTCATGTGATCAGTCCATGCTCAGTCACGGTATCAGTGCATGATCAGCCACGTGATCAGTGCATGATCTGTCACAAGATTAGTGTATGATCATCCACGTGATCAGTGCACGGGCAGTCATGTGATCAGTGCATGATATAGACGTGAACAGTGCATGATCAGTCTCGTGATCAGTGCATGATAGCCACGTGATCAGTGCATGATCAGTCACCTGATGGGTGTATGATCATTCACGTGACCTGTACATGGTAGCTACATGATCATTGCATGATCAGCCACGTGAGTAGTTCATGATAGCCACGTGATCACTGCATGATCAGTCACGTGATCAGTGCATGATCAGTCATGTGACCAGTACATGGTAGCTGCGTGATCATGGCATGATCAGCCACGTGAGCAGTGCATGATAGCCACGTGATCAGTGCATGATCAGACACGAGATCAGTGCATGATCAGTCACGTGATCAGTGCATGATCAGCCACGTGATCAGTGCATGACCAGGCACGTGATCAGTGTATGTCCAGCCAAGTGATCAGTGCATGATAGCCACGTGATCAGTGCATGATCAGTCACGTGATCAGTGCATGATCAGTTATGTGATCAGTGTATGATCAGCCACGTGATCAGTGCATGATCAGCCACATGATCAGTGCATGATCAATTACGTGATCAGTGCATGATCAGTCACGTGACCAGTACATGGTAGCTACGTGATCATTGCCTGATAAGCCACGTGATCAGTGCATGATAGCCACGTGATCAGTGCATGATAGCCACGTGATCAGTGCATGACCAGTCATGTGATACGTGTGTGATCAGCCACGTGATCAGTGCATGATATCCACGTGATCAGTGCATGACAGCCACGTGATCAGTGCATGAGAGCCACGTGATCAGTGCATGATCAGTCACGTGATACATGTGTGATCAGCCACGTGATCAGTGCATGATGAGCCACGTGATCAGTGCAGGATCAATTACGTGATCAGTGCATGATCAGTCACGTGACCAGTACATGGTTGCTACGTGATCGTTGCATGATCAGCCACGTGAGCAGAGCATGATAGCCACGTGGTCAGTGCATGATCAGTCACGTGATCAGTACATGATCAGTCACGTGAACAGTGCATGATCATTTACGTGATCTTTGCATGATCAGTCACGTTACCAGTATATGGTTGCTACGTGATCATTCCATGACGAGCCACGTGAGCAGTGCATGATAGCCACGTGATGTGTGCATGAGTTACGTGAGCAGAGTATGATCAGCCACGTGATCAGTGCATGAGAGTCACGTGATCAGTGCATGATATGTCACGTGACAGGTGTGTGATCAGCCACGTGAACAGTGCATGTTCAGCCACGTGATCAGTGCATGATAGCCACGTGATCAGTGCATGATCAGTTACGTGAGCAGTGTATGATCAGCCACGTGATCAGTGCATGGTCAGACACGTGAACAGTGTATGATCAGCCACGTGATCAGTGCATGATATCCAAGTGATCAGTACATGATCATCACGTGATCAGTGTATGATCAGCCACGTGAACAGTGCATGCTCAGTCACGTGATCTGGGCCTGCTGAGCTGCGTGATTACTGTTTGCTCATCTGCTTGACAATTGCCAGCTGAGCTGCACGATTCCTGCCTGTCATCTGCTTGACAATTGCCAGCTGTGCTGCGTAATTCCTGCCTGCTCAGCTGCTTGATTGTTGCCAGCTGAGCAGCATGATTCCTCACACCTGAGTTCCATGATTATTGCCTGCTGACTGTTTGATTCGTGCCTACTCAGCTCTTTGTTTATTGCCTCCAGAGGCACATGATCAGTGTATGATAGCAAACATGATCAGCGCATGATCAGTCACATGATCAGCGCCATTAAGTCACGTGATCACTACATGATAGTCATGTGATCAGTCCATGCTCAGTCACGGCATCAGTGCATGATCAGCCACGTGATCAGTGCATGATCTGTCACAAGATTAGTGTATGATCATCCACGTGATCAGTGCACGGGCAGTCATGTGATCAGTGCATGATATAGACGTGAACAGTGCATGACCAGTCTCGTGATCCGTGCATGATAGCCACGTGATCAGTGCATGATCAGTCACGTGATCAGTGCATGATCAGTTATGTGATCAGTGTATGATCAGCCACGTGATCAGTGCATGATCAGCCAAATGATCAGTGCATGATCAATTACGTGCTCAGTGCATGATCAGTCAAGTGACCAGTACATGGTAGCTACGTGATCATTGCCTGATCAGCCACGTGATCAGTGCATGATAGCCACGTGATCAGTGCATGATCAGCCACGTGATCAGTGTATGATCAGCCACGTGAACAGTGCATGCTCAGTCACGTGATCTGGGCCTGCTGAGCTGCGTGATTACTGTCTGCTCATCTGCTTGACAATTGCCAGCTGAGATGCACGATTCCTGCCTGCTCAGCTGCTTGATTATTGCCAGCTGAGCAGCATGATTCCTCACACCTGTGTTTTGATTATTGCCTGCTGACTGTTTGATTCATGCCTACTCAGCTCTTTGTTTATTGCCTCCAGAGGCACATGATCAGTGTATGATAGCAAACATGATCAGCGCATGATCAGTCACATGATCAGCGCCATTAAGTCACGTGATCACTACATGATAGTCATGTGATCAGTCCATGCTCAGTCACGGTATCAGTGCATGATCAGCCACGTGATCAGTGCATGATCTGTCACAAGATTAGTGTATGATCATCCACGTGATCAGTGCACGGGCAGTCATGTGATCAGTGCATGATATAGACGTGAACAGTGCATGATCAGTCTCGTGATCAGTGCATGATAGCCACGTGATCAGTGCATGATCAGTCACCTGATGGGTGTATGATCATTCACGTGACCTGTACATGGTAGCTACATGATCATGCATGATCAGCCACGTGAGTAGTTCATGATAGCCACGTGATCACTGCATGATCAGTCACGTGATCAGTGCATGATCAGTCATGTGACCAGTACATGGTAGCTGCGTGATCATGGCATGATCAGCCACGTGAGCAGTGCATGATAGCCACGTGATCAGTGTATGATCAGCCACGTGAACAGTGCATGCTCAGTCACGTGATCTGGGCCTGCTGAGCTGCGTGATTACTGTCTGCTCATCTGCTTGACAATTGCCAGCTGAGCTGCACGATTCCTGCCTGCTCAGCTGCTTGATTATTGCCAGCTGAGCAGCATGATTCCTCACACCTGTGTTCCATGATTATTGCCTGCTGACTGTTTGATTCGTGCCTACTCAGCTCTTTGTTTATTGCCTCCAGGGGCACATGATCAGTGTATGATAGCAAACATGATCAGCGCATGATCAGTCACATGATCAGCGCCATTAAGTCACGTGATCACTACATGATAGTCATGTGATCAGTCCATGCTCAGTCACGGTATCAGTGCATGATCAGCCACGTGATCAGTGCATGATCTGTCACAAGATTAGTGTATGATCATCCACGTGATCAGTGCACGGGCAGTCATGTGATCAGTGCATGATATAGACGTGAACAGTGCATGATCAGTCTCGAGATCAGTGCATGATAGCCACGTGATCAGTGCATGATCAGTCACCTGATGGGTGTATGATCATTCACGTGACCTGTACATGGTAGCTACATGATCATTGCATGATCAGCCACGTGAGTAGTTCATGATAGCCACGTGATCACTGCATGATCAGTCACGTGATCAGTGCATGATCAGTCATGTGACCAGTACATGGTAGCTGCGTGATCATGGCATGATCAGCCACGTGAGCAGTGCATGATAGCCACGTGATCACTGCATGATCAGACACGAGATCAGTGCATGATCAGTCACGTGATCAGTGCATGATCAGCCACGATATCAGTGCATGATGAGCCACGTGATCAATGCAGGATCAATTACGTGATCAGTGCATGATCAATCACGTGACCAGTACATGATTGCTACGTGATCGTTGCATGATCAGCCACGTGAGCAGAGCATGATAGCCACGTGATCAGGGCATGATCAGTCACGTGATCAGTACATGATCAGTCACGTGAACAGTGCATGATCATTTACGTGATCTTTGCATGATCAGTCACGTTACCAGTATATGGTTGCTACGTGATCATTCCATGACGAGCCACGTGAGCAGTGCATGATAGCCACGTGATGTGTGCATGAGTTACGTGAGCAGAGTATGATCAGCCACGTGATCAGTGCATGAGTGCCACGTGATCAGTGCATGATATGTCACGTGACAGGTGTGTGATCAGCCACGTGAACAGTGCATGTTCAGCCACGTGATCAGTGCATGATAGCCACGTGATCAGTGCATGATCAGTTACGTGAGCAGTGTATGATCAGCCAAGTGATCAGTGCATGGTCAGACACGTGAACAGTGTATGATCAGCCACGTGATCAGTGCATGATATCCAAGTGATCAGTGCATGATCATCACGTGATCAGTGTATGATCAGCCACGTGAACAGTGCATGCTCAGTCACGTGATCTGGGCCTGCTGAGCTGCGTGATTACTGTCTGCTCATCTGCTTGACAATTGCCAGCTGAGCTGCACGATTCCTGCCTGTCATCTGCTTGACAATTGCCAGCTGTGCTGCGTAATTCCTGCCTGCTCAGCTGCTTGATTATTGCCAGCTGAGCAGCATGATTCCTCACACCTGAGTTCCATGATTATTGCCTGCTGACTGTTTGATTCGTGCCTACTCAGCTCTTTGTTTATTGCCTCCAGAGGCACATGATCAGTGTATGATAGCAAACATGATCAGCGCATGATCAGTCACATGATCAGCGCCATTAAGTCACGTGATCACTACATGATAGTCATGTGATCAGTCCATGCTCAGTCACGGTATCAGTGCATGATCAGCCACGTCATCAGTGCATGATCTGTCACAAGATTAGTGTATGATCATCCACGTGATCAGTGCACGGGCAGTCATGTGATCAGTGCATGATATAGACGTGAACAGTGCATGATCAGTCTCGTGATCAGTGCATGATAGCCACGTGATCAGTGCATGATCAGTCACCTGATGGGTGTATGATCATTCACGTGACCTGTACATGGTAGCTACATGATCATTGCATGATCAGCCACGTGAGTAGTTCATGATAGCCACGTGATCACTGCATGATCAGTCACGTGATCAGTGCATGATCAGTCATGTGACCAGTACATGGTAACTGCGTGATCATGGCATGATCAGCCACGTGAGCAGTGAATGACAGCCACGTGATCAGTGCATGATCAGACACGAGATCAGTGCATGATCAGTCATGTGATCAGTGCATGATCAGCCACGTGATCAGTGCATGACCAGGCACGTGATAAGTATATGTCCAGCCAAGTGATCAGTGCATGATAGCCACGTGATCAGTGCATGATCAGTCACGTGATCAGTGCATGATCAGTTATGTGATCAGTGTATGATCAGCCACGTGATCAGTGCATGATCAGCCACATGATCAGTGCATGATCAATTACGTGCTCAGTGCATGATCAGTCACGTGACCAGTACATGGTAGCTACGTGATCATTGCATGATCAGCCACGTGATCAGTGCATGATAGCCACGTGATCAGTGCATGATAGCCACGTGATCAGTGCATGATAGCCACGTGATCAGTGCATGACCAGTCATGTGATACGTGTGTGATCAGCCACTTGATCAGTGCATGATATCCACGTGATCAGTGCATGACAGCCACGTGATCAGTGCATGAGAGCCACGTGATCAGTGCATGATCAGTCACGTGATACATGTGTGATCAGCCACGTGATCAGTGCATGATGAGCCACGTGATCAGTGCAGGATCAATTACGTGATCAGTGCATGATCAGTCACGTGACCAGTACATGGTTGCTACGTGATCGTTGCATGATCAGCCACGTGAGCAGAGCATGATAGCCACGTGATCAGTGCATGATCAGTCACGTGATCAGTACATGATCAGTCACGTGAACAGTGCATGATCATTTACGTGATCTTTGCATGATCAGTCACGTGACCAGTATATGGTTGCTACGTGATCATTCCATGACGAGCCACGTGAGCAGTGCATGATAGCCACGTGATGTGTGCATGAGTTACGTGAGCAGAGTATGATCAGCCACGTGATCAGTGCATGAGTGCCACGTGATCAGTGCATGATATGTCACGTGACAGGTGTGTGATCAGCCACGTGAACAGTGCATGTTCAGCCACGTGATCAGTGCATGATAGCCACGTGATCAGTGCATGATCAGTTACGTGAGCAGTGTATGATCAGCCACGTGATCAGTGCATGGTCAGACACGTGAACAGTGTATGATCAGCCACGTGATCAGTGCATGATATCCAAGTGATCAGTGCATGATCATCACGTGATCAGTGTATGATCAGCCACGTGAACAGTGCATGCTCAGTCACGTGATCTGGGCCTGCTGAGCTGCGTGATTACTGTCTGCTCATCTGCTTGACAATTGCCAGCTGAGCTGCACGATTCCTGCCTGTCATCTGCTTGACAATTGCCAGCTGTGCTGCGTAATTCCTGCCTGCTCAGCTGCTTGATTATTGCCAGATGAGCAGCATGATTCCTCACACCTGAGTTCCATGATTATTGCCTGCTGACTGTTTGATTCGTGCCTACTCAGCTCTTTGTTTATTGCCTCCAGAGGCACATGATCAGTGTATGATAGCAAACATGATCAGCGCATGATCAGTCACATGATCAGCGCCATTAAGTCACGTGATCACTACATGATAGTCATGTGATCAGTCCATGCTCAGTCACGGTATCAGTGCATGATCAGCCACGTGATCAGTGCATGATCTGTCACAAGATTAGTGTATGATCATCCACGTGATCAGTGCATGGGCAGTCATGTGATCAGTGCATGATATAGACGTGATCAGTGCATGATCAGTCTCGTGATCAGTGCATGATAGCCACGTGATCAGTGCATGATCAGTCACGTGATCAGTGCATGATCAGTTACGTGATCAGTGCATGATCAGCCACGTGATCAGTGCATGATCAGCCACGTGATCAGTGCATGATCAGTCACGTGATCAGTGCATGATCAGTCACGTGATCAGTACATGGTAGCTACGTGATCAGTGCATGATCAGCCACGTGATCAGTGCATGATAGCCACGTGATCAGTGCATGATCAGCCACGTGATCAGTGCATGATCAGCCACGTGATCAGTGCATGATCAGTCACGTGATCAGTGCATGATGAGCTGCGTGATTACTGTCTGCTCATCTGCTTGACAATTGCCAGCTGAGCTGCACGATTCCTGCCTGATCAGCTGCTTGATTATTGCCAGCTGAGCAGCATGATTCCTCACACCTGTGTTCCATGATTATTGCCTGCTGACTGTTTGATTCATGCCTACTCAGCTCTTTGTTTATTGCCTCCAGAGGCACATGATCAGTGCATGATAGCAAACATGATCAGTGCATGATCAGTCACATGATCAGCGCATTAAGTCACGTGATCACTGCATGATAGTCATGTGATCAGTGCATGATCAGTCACGTGATCAGTGCATGATCAGCCACGTGATCAGTGCATGATCAGTCACGTGATCAGTGCATGATCATCCACGTGATCAGTGCATGGGCAGTCACGTGATCAGTGCATGATATAGACGTGATCAGTGCATGATCAGTCACGTGATCAGTGCATGATAGCCACGTGATCAGTGCATGATCAGTCACGTGATCGGTGTATGATCAGTCACGTGACCAGTGCATGGTAGCTACGTGATCAGTGCATGATCAGCCACGTGATCAGTGCATGATAGCCACGTGATCAGTGCATGATCAGTCACGTGATCAGTGCATGATCAGTCACGTGATCAGTGCATGATCAGCCACGTGATCAGTGCATGATCAGCCACGTGATCAGTGCATGATCAGCCACGTGATCAGTGCATGATCAGCCACGTGATCAGTGCATGCTCAGTCACGTGATCTGGGCCTGCTGAGCTGCGTGATTACTGTCTGCTCATCTGCTTGACAATTGCCAGCTGAGCTGCACGATTCCTGCCTGCTCAGCTGCTTGATTATTGCCAGCTGAGCAGCATGATTCCTCACACCTGTGTTCCATGATTATTGCCTGCTGACTGTTTGATTCGTGCCTACTCAGCTCTTTGTTTATTGCCTCCAGAGGCACATGATCAGTGTATGATAGCAAACATGATCAGTGCATGATCAGTCACATGATCAGCGCCATTAAGTCACGTGATCACTACATGATAGTCATGTGATCAGTCCATGCTCAGTCACGGTATCAGTGCATGATCAGCCACGTGATCAGTGCATGATCTGTCACATGATTAGTGTATGATCATCCACGTGATCAGTGCATGGGCAGTCATGTGATCAGTGCATGATATAGACGTGATCAGTGCATGATCAGTCACGTGATCAGTGCATGATAGCCACGTGATCAGTGCATGATCAGTCACCTGATGGGTGTATGATCATTCACGTGACCTGTACATGGTAGCTACATGATCATTGCATGATCAGCCACGTGAGTAGTGCATGATAGCCACGTGATCAGTGCATGATCAGTCACGTGATCAGTGCATGATCAGTCATGTGATCAGTACATGGTAGCTGCGTGATCATGCATGATCAGCCACGTGATCAGTGCATGATAGCCACGTGATCAGTGCATGATCAGACACGTGATCAGTGCATGATCAGTCACGTGATCAGTGCATGATCAGCCACGTGATCAGTGCATGATGAGCCACGTGATCAGTGCAGGATCAATTACGTGATCAGTGCATGATCAGTCACGTGACCAGTACATGATTGCTACGTGATCGTTGCATGATCAGCCACGTGAGCAGTGCATGATAGCCACGTGATCAGTGCATGATCAGTCACGTGATCAGTACATGATCAGTCACGTGAACAGTGCATGATCATTTACGTGATCAGTGCATGATCAGTCACGTGACCAGTATATGGTTGCTACGTGATCATTCCATGACGAGCCACGTGAGCAGTGCATGATAGCCACGTGATGTGTGCATGAGTTACGTGAGCAGAGTATGATCAGCCACGTGATCAGTGCATGAGTGCCACGTGATCAGTGCATGATATGTCACGTGACAGGTGTGTGATCAGCCACGTGAACAGTGCATGTTCAGCCACGTGATCAGTGCATGATAGCCACGTGATCAGTGCATGATCAGTTACGTGAGCAGTGTATGATCAGCCACGTGATCAGTGCATGGTCAGACACGTGAACAGTGTATGATCAGCCACGTGATCAGTGCATGATATCCAAGTGATCAGTGCATGATCATCACGTGATCAGTGTATGATCAGCCACGTGAACAGTGCATGCTCAGTCACGTGATCTGGGCCTGCTGAGCTGCGTGATTACTGTCTGCTCATCTGCTTGACAATTGCCAGCTGAGCTGCACGATTCCTGCCTGTCATCTGCTTGACAATTGCCAGCTGTGCTGCGTAATTCCTGCCTGCTCAGCTGCTTGATTATTGCCAGCTGAGCAGCATGATTCCTCACAGCTGAGTTCCATGATTATTGCCTGCTGACTGTTTGATTCGTGCCTACTCAGCTCTTTGTTTATTGCCTCCAGAGGCACATGATCAGTGTATGATAGCAAACATGATCAGCGCATGATCAGTCACATGATCAGCGCCATTAAGTCACGTGATCACTACATGATAGTCATGTGATCAGTCCATGCTCAGTCACGGTATCAGTGCATGATCAGCCACGTGATCAGTGCATGATCTGTCACAAGATTAGTGTATGATCATCCACGTGATCAGTGCATGGGCAGTCATGTGATCAGTGCATGATATAGACGTGATCAGTGCATGATCAGTCTCGTGATCAGTGCATGATAGCCACGTGATCAGTGCATGATCAGTCACCTGATGGGTGTATGATCATTCACGTGACCTGTACATGGTAGCTACATGATCATTGCATGATCAGCCACGTGAGTAGTGCATGATAGCCACGTGATCACTGCATGATCAGTCACGTGATCAGTGCATGATCAGTCATGTGACCAGTACATGGTAGCTGCGTGATCATGGCATGATCAGCCACGTGAGCAGTGCATGATAGCCACGTGATCAGTGCATGATCAGACACGTGATCAGTGCATGATCAGTCACGTGATCAGTGCATGATCAGCCACGTGATCAGTGCATGACCAGGCACGTGATCAGTGTATGTCAGCCACGTGATCAGTGCATGATAGCCACGTGATCAGTGCATGATCAGTCACGTGATCAGTGCATGATCAGTTACGTGATCAGTGCATGATCAGCCACGTGATCAGTGCATGATCAGCCACGTGATCAGTGCATGATCAATTACGTGATCAGTGCATGATCAGTCACGTGACCAGTACATGATAGCTACGTGATCATTGCATGATCAGCCACGTGATCAGTGCATGATAGCCACGTGATCAGTGCATGATAGCCACGTGATCAGTGCATGATAGCCACGTGATCAGTGCATGATCAGTCATGTGATACGTGTGATCAGCCACGTGATCAGTGCATGATATCCACGTGATCAGTGCATGACAGCCACGTGATCAGTGCATGACAGCCACGTGATCAGTGCATGATCAGTCACGTGATCATGTGTGATCAGCCACGTGATCAGTGCATGATCAGCCACGTGATCAGTGCATGATCAGTTACGTGATCAGTGCATGATCAGACACGTGAACAGTGTATGATCAGCCACGTGATCAGTGCATGATATCCAAGTGATCAGTGCATGATCATCACGTGATCAGTGTATGATCAGCCACGTGAACAGTGCATGCTCAGTCACGTGATCTGGGCCTGCTGAGCTGCGTGATTACTGTCTGCTCATCTGCTTGACAATTGCCAGCTGAGCTGCACGATTCCTGCCTGTCATCTGCTTGACAATTGCCAGCTGTGCTGCGTAATTCCTGCCTGCTCAGCTGCTTGATTATTGCCAGATGAGCAGCATGATTCCTCACACCTGAGTTCCATGATTATTGCCTGCTGACTGTTTGATTCGTGCCTACTCAGCTCTTTGTTTATTGCCTCCAGAGGCACATGATCAGTGTATGATAGCAAACATGATCAGCGCATGATCAGTCACATGATCAGCGCCATTAAGTCACGTGATCACTACATGATAGTCATGTGATCAGTCCATGCTCAGTCACGGTATCAGTGCATGATCAGCCACGTGATCAGTGCATGATCTGTCACATGATTAGTGTATGATCATCCACGTGATCAGTGCATGGGCAGTCATGTGATCAGTGCATGATATAGACGTGATCAGTGCATGATCAGTCACGTGATCAGTGCATGATAGCCACGTGATCAGTGCATGATCAGTCACGTGATCAGTGCATGATCAGTTACGTGATCAGTGCATGATCAGCCACGTGATCAGTGCATGATCAGCCACGTGATCAGTGCATGATCAGTCACGTGATCAGTGCATGATCAGTCACGTGATCAGTGCATGTAGCTACGTGATCATTGCATGATCAGCCACGTGATCAGTGCATGATAGCCACGTGATCAGTGCATGATCAGCCACGTGATCAGTGCATGATCAGCCACGTGATCAGTGCATGCTCAGTCACGTGATCAGTGCCTGCTGAGCTGCGTGATTACTGTCTGCTCATCTGCTTGACAATTGCCAGCTGAGCTGCACGATTCCTGCCTGCTCAGCTGCTTGATTATTGCCAGCTGAGCAGCATGATTCCTCACACCTGTGTTCCATGATTATTGCCTGCTGACTGTTTGATTCATGCCTACTCAGCTCTTTGTTTATTGCCTCCAGAGGCACATGATCAGTGTATGATAGCAAACATGATCAGCGCATGATCAGTCACATGATCAGTGCCATTAAGTCACGTGATCACTACATGATAGTCATGTGATCAGTCCATGCTCAGTCACGGTATCAGTGCATGATCAGCCACGTGATCAGTGCATGATCTGTCACGTGATTAGTGTATGATCATCCACGTGATCAGTGCATGGGCAGTCATGTGATCAGTGCATGATATAGACGTGATCAGTGCATGATCAGTCACGTGATCAGTGCATGATAGCCACGTGATCAGTGCATGATCAGTCACCTGATGGGTGTATGATCATTCACGTGACCTGTACATGGTAGCTACATGATCATTGCATGATCAGCCACGTGAGTAGTGCATGATAGCCACGTGATCAG
The DNA here is from genome assembly GCF_032452875.1 of Bos javanicus. Classification (NCBI taxonomy): domain Eukaryota; kingdom Metazoa; phylum Chordata; class Mammalia; order Artiodactyla; family Bovidae; genus Bos; species Bos javanicus. The sequence goes on from NW_026893949.1 coordinate 179,759, forward strand.
TGCATGATCAGTCACGTGATCAGTGCATGATCAGTCATGTGACCAGTACATGGTAGCTGCGTGATCATGGCATGATCAGCCACGTGATCAGTGCATGATAGCCACGTGATCAGTGCATGATCAGACACGTGATCAGTGCATGATCAGTCACGTGATCAGTGCATGATCAGCCACGTGATCAGTGCATGATCAGCCACGTGATCAGTGCATGATCAATTACGTGATCAGTGCATGATCAGTCACGTGACCAGTACATGGTAGCTACGTGATCATTGCATGATCAGCCACGTGATCAGTGCATGATAGCCACGTGATCAGTGCATGATAGCCACGTGATCAGTGCATGATCAGTCATGTGATACGTGTGTGATCAGCCACGTGATCAGTGCATGATATCCACGTGATCAGTGCATGACAGCCACGTGATCAGTGCATGAGAGCCACGTGATCAGTGCATGATCAGTCACGTGATACATGTGTGATCAGCCACGTGATCAGTGCATGATGAGCCACGTGATCAGTGCAGGATCAATTACGTGATCAGTGCATGATCAGTCACGTGACCAGTACATGGTTGCTACGTGATCGTTGCATGATCAGCCACGTGAGCAGAGCATGAGAGCCACGTGATCAGTGCATGATCAGTCACGTGATCAGTACATGATCAGTCACGTGAACAGTGCATGATCATTTACGTGATCTTTGCATGATCAGTCACGTGACCAGTATATGGTTGCTACGTGATCATTCCATGACGAGCCACGTGAGCAGTGCATGATAGCCACGTGATGTGTGCATGAGTTACGTGAGCAGAGTATGATCAGCCACGTGATCAGTGCATGAGTGCCACGTGATCAGTGCATGATATGTCACGTGACAGGTGTGTGATCAGCCACGTGAACAGTGCATGTTCAGCCACGTGATCAGTGCATGATAGCCACGTGATCAGTGCATGATCAGTTACGTGAGCAGTGTATGATCAGCCACGTGATCAGTGCATGGTCAGACACGTGAACAGTGTATGATCAGCCACGTGATCAGTGCATGATATCCAAGTGATCAGTGCATGATCATCACGTGATCAGTGTATGATCAGCCACGTGAACAGTGCATGCTCAGTCACGTGATCTGGGCCTGCTGAGCTGCGTGATTACTGTCTGCTCATCTGCTTGACAATTGCCAGCTGAGCTGCACGATTCCTGCCTGTCATCTGCTTGACAATTGCCAGCTGTGCTGCGTAATTCCTGCCTGCTCAGCTGCTTGATTATTGCCAGCTGAGCAGCATGATTCCTCACACCTGAGTTCCATGATTATTGCCTGCTGACTGTTTGATTCGTGCCTACTCAGCTCTTTGTTTATTGCCTCCAGAGGCACATGATCAGTGTATGATAGCAAACATGATCAGCGCATGATCAGTCACATGATCAGCGCCATTAAGTCACGTGATCACTACATGATAGTCATGTGATCAGTCCATGCTCAGTCACGGTATCAGTGCATGATCAGCCACGTGATCAGTGCATGATCTGTCACAAGATTAGTGTATGATCATCCACGTGATCAGTGCATGGGCAGTCATGTGATCAGTGCATGATATAGACGTGAACAGTGCATGATCAGTCACGTGATCAGTGCATGATCAGTCACCTGATGGGTGTATGATCATTCACGTGACCTGTACATGGTAGCTACATGATCATTGCATGATCAGCCACGTGAGTAGTTCATGATAGCCACGTGATCACTGCATGATCAGTCACGTGATCAGTGCATGATCAGTCATGTGACCAGTACATGGTAGCTGCGTGATCATGGCATGATCAGCCACGTGAGCAGTGCATGATAGCCACGTGATCAGTGCATGATCAGACACGAGATCAGTGCATGATCAGTCACGTGATCAGTGCATGATCAGCCACGTGATCAGTGCATGACCAGGCACGTGATCAGTGTATGTCAGCCAAGTGATCAGTGCATGATAGCCACGTGATCAGTGCATGATCAGTCACGTGATCAGTGCATGATCAGTTATGAGATCAGTGTATGATCAGCCACGTGATCAGTGCATGATCAGCCACATGATCAGTGCATGATCAATTACGTGATCAGTGCATGATCAGTCACGTGACCAGTACTTGGTAGCTACGTGATCATTGCCTGATCAGCCACGTGATCAGTGCATGATAGCCACGTGATCAGTGCATGATAGCCACGTGATCAGTGCATGATCAGTCATGTGATACGTGTGTGATCAGCCACGTGATCAGTGCATGATATCCACGTGATCAGTGCATGACAGCCACGTGATCAGTGCATGAGAGCCACGTGATCAGTGCATGATCAGTCACGTGATACATGTGTGATCAGCCACGTGATCAGTGCATGATGAGCCACGTGATCAGTGCAGGATCAATTACGTGATCAGTGCATGATCAGTCACGTGACCAGTACATGGTTGCTACGTGATCGTTGCATGATCAGCCACGTGAGCAGAGCATGATAGCCACGTGATCAGTGCATGATCAGTCACGTGATCAGTACATGATCAGTCACGTGAACAGTGCATGATCATTTACGTGATCTTTGCATGATCAGTCACGTGACCAGTATATGGTTGCTACGTGATCATTCCATGACGAGCCACGTGAGCAGTGCATGATAGCCACGTGATGTGTGCATGAGTTACGTGAGCAGAGTATGATCAGCCACGTGATCAGTGCATGAGTGCCACGTGATCAGTGCATGATATGTCACGTGACAGGTGTGTGATCAGCCACGTGAACAGTGCATGTTCAGCCACGTGATCAGTGCATGATAGCCACGTGATCAGTGCATGATCAGTTACGTGAGCAGTGTATGATCAGCCACGTGATCAGTGCATGGTCAGACACGTGAACAGTGTATGATCAGCCACGTGATCAGTGCATGATATCCAAGTGATCAGTGCATGATCATCACGTGATCAGTGTATGATCAGCCACGTGAACAGTGCATGCTCAGTCACGTGATCTGGGCCTGCTGAGCTGCGTGATTACTGTCTGCTCATCTGCTTGACAATTGCCAGCTGAGCTGCACGATTCCTGCCTGTCATCTGCTTGACAATTGCCAGCTGTGCTGCGTAATTCCTGCCTGCTCAGCTGCTTGATTATTGCCAGCTGAGCAGCATGATTCCTCACACCTGAGTTCCATGATTATTGCCTGCTGACTGTTTGATTCGTGCCTACTCAGCTCTTTGTTTATTGCCTCCAGAGGCACATGATCAGTGTATGATAGCAAACATGATCAGCGCATGATCAGTCACATGATCAGCGCCATTAAGTCACGTGATCACTACATGATAGTCATGTGATCAGTCCATGCTCAGTCACGGTATCAGTGCATGATCAGCCACGTGATCAGTGCATGATCTGTCACAAGATTAGTGTATGATCATCCACGTGATCAGTGCATGGGCAGTCATGTGATCAGTGCATGATATAGACGTGAACAGTGCATGATCAGTCACGTGATCAGTGCATGATCAGTCACCTGATGGGTGTATGATCATTCACGTGACCTGTACATGGTAGCTACATGATCATTGCATGATCAGCCACGTGAGTAGTTCAGGATAGCCACGTGATCACTGCATGATCAGTCACGTGATCAGTGCATGATCAGTCATGTGACCAGTACATGGTAGCTGCGTGATCATGGCATGATCAGCCACGTGAGCAGTGCATGATAGCCACGTGATCAGTGCATGATCAGACACGAGATCAGTGCATGATCAGTCACGTGATCAGTGCATGATCAGCCACGTGATCAGTGCATGACCAGGCACGTGATCAGTGTATGTCCAGCCAAGTGATCAGTGCATGATAGCCACGTGATCAGTGCATGATCAGTCACGTGATCAGTGCATGATCAGTTATGAGATCAGTGTATGATCAGCCACGTGATCAGTGCATGATCAGCCACATGATCAGTGCATGATCAATTACGTGATCAGTGCATGATCAGTCACGTGACCAGTACATGGTAGCTACGTGATCATTGCATGATCAGCCACGTGATCAGTGCATGATAGCCACGTGATCAGTGCATGATAGCCACGTGATCAGTGCATGATCAGTCATGTGATACGTGTGTGATCAGCCACGTGATCAGTGCATCATATCCACGTGATCAGTGCATGACAGCCACGTGATCAGTGCATGAGAGCCACGTGATCAGTGCATGATCAGTCACGTGATACATGTGTGATCAGCCACGTGATCAGTGCATGATGAGCCACGTGATCAGTGCAGGATCAATTTCGTGATCAGTGCATGATCAGTCACGTGACCACTACATGGTTGCTACGTGATCGTTGCATGATCAGCCACGTGAGCAGAGCATGATAGCCACGTGATCAGTGCATGATCAGTCACGTGATCAGTACATGATCAGTGACGTGAACAGTGCATGATCATTTACGTGATCTTTGCATGATCAGTCACGTGACCAGTATATGGTTGCTACGTGATCATTCCATGACGAGCCACGTGAGCAGTGCATGATAGCCACGTGATGTGTGCATGAGTTACGTGAGCAGAGTATGATCAGCCACGTGATCAGTGCATGAGTGCCACGTGATCAGTGCATGATATGTCACGTGACAGGTGTGTGATCAGCCACGTGAACAGTGCATGTTCAGCCACGTGATCAGTGCATGATAGCCACGTGATCAGTGCATGATCAGTTACGTGAGCAGTGTATGATCAGCCACGTGATCAGTGCATGTTCAGACACGTGAACAGTGTATGATCAGCCACGTGATCAGTGCATGATATCCAAGTGATCAGTGCATGATCATCACGTGATCAGTGTATGATCAGCCACGTGAACAGTGCATGCTCAGTCACGTGATCTGGGCCTGCTGAGCTGCGTGATTACTGTCTGCTCATCTGCTTGACAATTGCCAGCTGAGCTGCACGATTCCTGCCTGTCATCTGCTTGACAATTGCCAGCTGTGCTGCGTAATTCCTGCCTGCTCAGCTGCTTGATTATTGCCAGCTGAGCAGCATGATTCCTCACACCTGAGTTCCATGATTATTGCCTGCTGACTGTTTGATTCGTGCCTACTCAGCTCTTTGTTTATTGCCTCCAGAGGCACATGATCAGTGTATGATAGCAAACATGATCAGCGCATGATCAGTCACATGATCAGCGCCATTAAGTCACGTGATCACTACATGATAGTCATGTGATCAGTCCATGCTCAGTCACGGTATCAGTGCATGATCAGCCACGTGATCAGTGCATGATCTGTCACAAGATTAGTGTATGATCATCCACGTGATCAGTGCATGGGCAGTCATGTGATCAGTGCATGATATAGACGTGATCAGTGCATGATCAGTCACGTGATCAGTGCATGATCAGTCACCTGATGGGTGTATGATCATTCACGTGACCTGTACATGGTAGCTACATGATCATTGCATGATCAGCCACGTGAGTAGTGCAGGATAGCCACGTGATCACTGCATGATCAGTCACGTGATCAGTGCATGATCAGTCATGTGACCAGTACATGGTAGCTGCGTGATCATGGCATGATCAGCCACGTGAGCAGTGCATGATAGCCACGTGATCAGTGCATGATCAGACACGTGATCAGTGCATGATCAGTCACGTGATCAGTGCATGATCAGCCACGTGATCAGTGCATGACCAGGCACGTGATCAGTGTATGTCAGCCAAGTGATCAGTGCATGATAGCCACGTGATCAGTGCATGATCAGTCACGTGATCAGTGCATGATCAGTTACGTGATCAGTGTATGATCAGCCACGTGATCAGTGCATGATCAGCCACGTGATCAGTGCATGATCAATTACGTGATCAGTGCATGATCAGTCACGTGACCAGTACATGGTTGCTACGTGATCTTTGCATGATCAGCCACGTGAGCAGTGCATGATAGCCACGTGATCAGTGCATTATCAGTCACGTGATCAGTACATGATCAGTCACGTGAACAGTGCATGATCATTTACGTGATCTGTGCATGATCAGTCACGTGACCAGTATATGGTTGCTACGTGATCATTCCATGACGAGCCACGTGAGCAGTGCATGATAGCCACGTGATGTGTGCATGAGTTACGTGAGCAGAGTATGATCAGCCACGTGATCAGTGCATGAGTGCCACGTGATCAGTGCATGATATGTCACGTGACAGGTGTGTGATCAGCCACGTGAACAGTGCATGTTCAGCCACGTGATCAGTGCATGATAGCCACGTGATCAGTGCATGATCAGTTACGTGAGCAGTGTATGATCAGCCACGTGATCAGTGCATGGTCAGACACGTGAACAGTGTATGATCAGCCACGTGATCAGTGCATGATATCCAAGTGATCAGTGCATGATCATCACGTGATCAGTGCATGCTCAGTCACGTGATCTGGGCCTGCTGAGCTGCGTGATTACTGTCTGCTCATCGGCTTGACAATTGCCAGCTGAGCTGCACGATTCCTGCCTGTCATCTGCTTGACAATTGCCAGCTGTGCTGCGTAATTCCTGCCTGCTCAGCTGCTTGATTATTGCCAGCTGAGCAGCATGATTCCTCACACCTGAGTTCCATGATTATTGCCTGCTGACTGTTTGATTCGTGCCTACTCAGCTCTTTGTTTATTGCCTCCAGAGGCACATGATCAGTGTATGATAGCAAACATGATCAGCGCATGATCAGTCACATGATCAGCGCCATTAAGTCACGTGATCACTACATGATAGTCATGTGATCAGTCCATGCTCAGTCACGGTATCAGTGCATGATCAGCCACGTGATCAGTGCATGATCTGTCACAAGATTAGTGTATGATCATCCACGTGATCAGTGCATGGGCAGTCATGTGATCAGTGCATGATATAGACGTGATCAGTGCATGATCAGTCTCGTGATCAGTGCATGATAGCCACGTGATCAGTGCATGATCAGTCACCTGATGGGTGTATGATCATTCACGTGACCTGTACATGGTAGCTACATGATCAGCCACGTGAGTAGTGCATGATAGCCACGTGATCACTGCATGATCAGTCACGTGATCAGTGCATGATCAGTCATGTGACCAGTACATGGTAGCTGCGTGATCATGGCATGATCAGCCACGTGAGCAGTGCATGATAGCCACGTGATCAGTGCATGATCAGTCACGTGATCAGTGCATGATCAGTCACGTGATCAGTGCATGATCAGCCACGTGATCAGTGCATGATCAGTCACGTGATCAGTGCATGATCAGCCACGTGATCAGTGCATGATCAGGCACGTGATCAGTGCATGTCCAGCCACGTGATCAGTGCATGATAGCCACGTGATCAGTGCATGATCAGTCACGTGATCAGTGCATGATCAGTCACGTGATCAGTGCATGATCAGCCACGTGATCAGTGCATGATCAGCCACGTGATCAGTGCATGATCAGCCACGTGATCAGTGCATGATCAGTCACGTGATCAGTACATGGTAGCTACGTGATCAGTGCATGATCAGCCACGTGATCAGTGCATGATAGCCACGTGATCAGTGCATGATAGCCACGTGATCAGTGCATGATCAGTCACGTGATAGTGCATGATCAGCCACGTGATCAGTGCATGATATCCACGTGATCAGTGCATGACAGCCACGTGATCAGTGCATGAGAGCCACGTGATCAGTGCATGATCAGTCACGTGATCATGTGTGATCAGCCACGTGATCAGTGCATGATCAGCCACGTGATCAGTGCATGATCAATTACGTGATCAGTGCATGATCAGTCACGTGACCAGTGCATGGTAGCTGCGTGATCAGTGCATGATCAGCCACGTGATCAGTGCATGATAGCCACGTGATCAGTGCATGATCAGTCACGTGATCAGTGCATGATCAGCACGTGATCAGTGCATGATCAGCCACGTGATCAGTGCATGATCAGTCACGTGATCAGTGCATGATAGCTACGTGATCAGTGCATGATCAGCCACGTGATCAGTGCATGATAGCCACGTGATCAGTGCATGATAGCCACGTGATCAGTGCATGATCAGTCACGTGATCAGTGCATGATCAGTCACGTGACAGTGCATGATCAGCCACGTGATCAGTGCATGATCAGTCACGTGATCAGTGCATGGTAGCCACGTGATCAGTGCATGATCAGCCACGTGATCAGTGCATGATAGCCACGTGATCAGTGCATGATCAGTCACGTGATCAGTGCATGATCAGCCACGTGATCAGTGCATGATGCCACGTGATCAGTGCATGATCATCACGTGATCAGTGCATGATCAGCCACGTGATCAGTGCATGATCAGCCACGTGATCAGTGCATGATAGCCACGTGATCAGTGCATGATCAGTCACGTGATCAGTGCATGATCAGCCACGTGATCAGTGCATGATCAGTCACGTGATCAGTGCATGATCAGCCACGTGATCAGTGCATGATCAGTCACGTGATCAGTGCATGATCAGCCACGTGATCAGTGCATGATCAGCCACGTGATCAGTGCATGATCAGCCACGTGATCAGTGCATGATCAGCCACGTGATCAGTGCATGTCAGCCAAGTGATCAGTGCATGATCAGCCACGTGATCAGTGCATGATCAGTCACGTGATCAGTGCATGATCAGTCACGTGATCAGTGCATGATCAGCCACGTGATCAGTGCATGATCAGTCATGTGATCAGTGCATGATAGCCACGTGATCAGTGCATGATCAGTCCCGTGATCAGTGCATGATCAGCCACGTGATCAGTGCATGATAGCCACGTGATCAGTGCATGATCAGTCACGTGATCAGTGCATGATCAGTCACGTGATAAGTGTGATCAGCCACGTGATCAGTGCATGATCAGTCACGTGATCAGTGCATGATGAGCTGCGTGATTACTGTCTGCTCATCTGCTTGACAATTGCCAGCTGAGCTGCACGATTCCTGCCTGTCATCTGCTTGACAATTGCCACCTGTGCTGTGTAATTCCTGCCTGATCATCTACTTGATTATTGCCAGCTGAGCAGCATGATTTCTCAGAGCTGAGTTCCATGATTACAGCCTGCTGACTGATTCCTGCCTACTCAGCTCTATGTTCATTGCCTCCAGAGGCACATGATCAGTGTATGACACCAAACATGATCAGTGCATGATCAGTCACATGATCAGTGCATGATAAGCCACGTGATCAGTGCATGATCAGCCACGTGATCAGTGCATGATCAGTCACGTGATCAGTGCATGATAGCCACGTGATCAGTGCATGATCAGCCACGTGAGCAGTGCATGATCAGCCACGTGATCAGTGCATGATCAGACACGTGATCAGTGTATGATCAGCCACGTGATCAGTGCATGATATCCAAGTGATCAGTGCATGATCATCACGTGATCAGTATATGATCAGCCACGTGAACAGTGCATGCTCAGTCACGTGATCTGGGCCTGCTGAGCTGCGTGATTACTGTCTGCTCATCTGCTTGACAATTGCCAGCTGAGCTGCACGATTCCTGCCTGTCATCTGCTTGACAATTGCCAGCTGTGCTGCGTAATTCCTGCCTGCTCAGCTGCTTGATTATTGCCAGCTGAGCAGCATGATTCCTCACACCTGAGTTCCATGATTATTGCCTGCTGACTGTTTGATTCGTGCCTACTCAGCTCTTTGCTTATTGCCTCCAGAGGCACATGATCAGTGTATGATAGCAAACATGATCAGCGCATGATCAGTCACATGATCAGCGCCATTAAGTCACGTGATCACTACATGATAGTCATGTGATCAGTCCATGATCAGTCACGGTATCAGTGCATGATCAGCCACGTGATCAGTGCATGATCTGTCACAAGATTAGTGTATGATCATCCACGTGATCAGTGCATGGGCAGTCATGTGATCAGTGCATGATATAGACGTGATCAGTGCATGATCAGTCTCGTGATCAGTGCATGATAGCCACGTGATCAGTGCATGATCAGTCACCTGATGGGTGTATGATCATTCACGTGACCTGTACATGGTAGCTACATGATCAGCCACGTGAGTAGTGCATGATAGCCACGTGATCAGTGCATGATCAGTCACGTGATCAGTGCATGATCAGTCATGTGACCAGTACATCGTAGCTGCGTGATCATGGCATGATCAGCCACGTGAGCAGTGCATGATAGCCACGTGATCAGTGCATGATCAGTCACGTGATCAGTGCATGATCAGTCACGTGATCAGTGCATGATCAGCCACGTGATCAGTGCATGATCAGTCACGTGATCAGTGCATGATCAGCCACGTGATCAGTGCATGATCAGGCACGTGATCAGTGTATGATCAGCCACGTGATCAGTGCATGATAGCCACGTGATCAGTGCATGATCAGTCACGTGATCAGTGCATGATCAGTTACGTGATCAGTGCATGATCAGCCACGTGATCAGTGCATGATCAGCCACGTGATCAGTGCATGATCAAATACGTGCTCAGTGCATGATCAGTCACGTGACCAGTACATGGTAGCTACGTGATCATTGCATGATCAGCCACGTGATCAGTGCATGATAGCCACGTGATCAGTGCATGATAGCCACGTGATCAGTGCATGATCAGTCATGTGATACGTGTGTGATCAGCCACGTGATCAGTGCATGATATCCACGTGATCAGTGCATGACAGCCACGTGATCAGTGCATGAGAGCCACGTGATCAGTGCATGATCAGTCACGTGATACATGTGTGATCAGCCACGTGATCAGTGCATGATGAGCCACGTGATCAGTGCATGATCAATTACGTGATCAGTGCATGATCAGTCACGTGACCAGTGCATGGTTGCTACGTGATCGTTGCATGATCAGCCACGTGAGCAGTGCATGATAGCCACGTGATCAGTGCATGATCAGTCACGTGATCAGTACATGATCAGTCACGTGAACAGTGCATGATCATTTACGTGATCTTTGCATGATCAGTCACGTGACCAGTATATGGTTGCTACGTGATCATTCCATGACGAGCCAAGTGAGCAGTGCATGATAGCCACGTGATGTGTGCATGAGTTACGTGAGCAGAGTATGATCAGCCACGTGATCAGTGCATGAGTGCCACGTGATCAGTGCATGATATGTCACGTGAGAGGTGTGTGATCAGCCACGTGAACAGTGCATGTTCAGCCACGTGATCAGTGCATGATAGCCACGTGATCAGTGCATGATCAGTTACGTGAGCAGTGTATGATCAGCCACGTGATCAGTGCATGGTCAGACACGTGAACAGTGTATGATCAGCCACGTGATCAGTGCATGATATCCAAGTGATCAGTGCATGATCATCACGTGATCAGTGTATGATCAGCCACGTGAACAGTGCATGCTCAGTCACGTGATCTGGGCCTGCTGAGCTGCGTGATTACTGTCTGCTCATCTGCTTGACAATTGCCAGCTGAGCTGCACGATTCCTGCCTGCTCAGCTGCTTGATTATTGCCAGCTGAGCAGCATGATTCCTCACACCTGTGTTCCATGATTATTGCCTGCTGACTGTTTGATTCGTGCCTACTCAGCTCTTTGTTTATTGCCTCCAGAGGCACATGATCAGTGTATGATAGCAAACATGATCAGCGCATGATCAGTCACATGATCAGCGCCATTAAGTCACGTGATCACTACATGATAGTCATGTGATCAGTCCATGCTCAGTCACGGTATCAGTGCATGATCAGCCACGTGATCAGTGCATGATCTGTCACAAGATTAATGTATGAACATCCACGTGATCAGTGCATGGGCAGTCATGTGATCAGTGCATGATATAGACGTGATCAGTGCATGATCAGTCTCGTGATCTGTGCATGATAGCCACGTGATCAGTGCATGATCAGTCACCTGATGGGTGTATGATCATTCACGTGACCTGTACATGGTAGCTACATGATCATTGCATGATCAGCCACCTGAGTAGTTCATGATAGCCACGTGATCAGTGCATGATCAGTCACGTGATCAGTGCATGATCAGTCATGTGACCAGTACATGGTAGCTGCGTGATCAGTGCATGATCAGCCACGTGAGCAGTGCATGATAGCCACGTGATCAGTGCATGATCAGACACGTGATCAGTGCATGATCAGCCACGTGATCAGTGCATGATATCCACGTGATCAGTGCATGATCATCACGTGATCAGTGTATGATCAGCCACGTGATCAGTGCATGCTCAGTCACGTGATCAGGGCCTGCTGAGCTGCGTGATTACTGTCTGCTCATCTGCTTGACAATTGCCAGCTGAGCTGCACGATTCCTGCCTGTCATCTGCTTGACAATTGCCAGCTGTGCTGCGTAATTCCTGCCTGCTCAGCTGCTTGATTATTGCCAGCTGAGCAGCATGATTCCTCACACCTGAGTTCCATGATTATTGCCTGCTGACTGTTTGATTCGTGCCTACTCAGCTCTTTGCTTATTGCCTCCAGAGGCACATGATCAGTGTATGATAGCAAACATGATCAGCGCATGATCAGTCACATGATCAGCGCCATTAAGTCACGTGATCACTACATGATAGTCATGTGATCAGTCCATGATCAGTCACGGTATCAGTGCATGATCAGCCACGTGATCAGTGCATGATCTGTCACGTGATTAGTGTATGATCATCCACGTGATCAGTGCATGGGCAGTCATGTGATCAGTGCATGATATAGACGTGATCAGTGCATGATCAGTCACGTGATCAGTGCATGATAGCCACGTGATCAGTGCATGATCAGTCACCTGATGGGTGTATGATCATTCACGTGACCTGTACATGGTAGCTACATGATCAGCCACGTGAGTAGTGCATGATAGCCACGTGATCAGTGCATGATCAGTCACGTGATCAGTGCATGATCAGTCATGTGACCAGTACATGGTAGCTGCGTGATCATGCATGATCAGCCACGTGATCAGTGCATGATAGCCACGTGATCAGTGCATGATCAGTCACGTGATCAGTGCATGATCAGTCACGTGATCAGTGCATGATCAGCCACGTGATCAGTGCATGATCAGTCACGTGATCAGTGCATGATCAGCCACGTGATCAGTGCATGATCAGTCACGTGATCAGTGCATGATCAGCCACGTGATCAGTGCATGATAGCCACGTGATCAGTGCATGATCAGTCACGTGATCAGTGCATGATCAGTTACGTGATCAGTGCATGATCAGCCACGTGATCAGTGCATGATCAGCCACGTGATCAGTGCATGATCAAATACGTGCTCAGTGCATGATCAGTTACGTGACCAGTACAAGGTAGCTACGTGATCATTGCATGATCAGCCACGTGATCAGTGCATGATAGCCACGTGATCAGTGCATGATAGCCACGTGATCAGTGCATGATCAGTCATGTGATACGTGTGTGATCAGCCACGTGATCAGTGCATGATATCCACGTGATCAGTGCATGACAGCCACGTGATCAGTGCATGAGAGCCACGTGATCAGTGCATGATCAGTCACGTGATACATGTGTGATCAGCCACGTGATCAGTGCATGATGAGCCACGTGATCAGTGCAGGATCAATTACGTGATCAGTGCATGATCAGTCACGTGACCAGTGCATGGTTGCTACGTGATCGTTGCATGATCAGCCACGTGAGCAGAGCATGATAGCCACGTGATCAGTGCATGATCAGTCACGTGATCAGTACATGATCAGTCACGTGAACAGTGCATGATCATTTACGTGATCTTTGCATGATCAGTCACGTGACCAGTATATGGTTGCTACGTGATCATTCCATGACGAGCCACGTGAGCAGTGCATGATAGCCACGTGATGTGTGCATGAGTTACGTGAGCAGAGTATGATCAGCCACGTGATCAGTGCATGAGTGCCACGTGATCAGTGCATGATATGTCACGTGAGAGGTGTGTGATCAGCCACGTGAACAGTGCATGTTCAGCCACGTGATCAGTGCATGATAGCCACGTGATCAGTGCATGATCAGTTACGTGAGCAGTGTATGATCAGCCACGTGATCAGTGCATGGTCAGACACGTGAACAGTGTATGATCAGCCACGTGATCAGTGCATGATATCCAAGTGATCAGTGCATGATCATCACGTGATCAGTGTATGATCAGCCACGTGAACAGTGCATGCTCAGTCACGTGATCTGGGCCTGCTGAGCTGCGTGATTACTGTCTGCTCATCTGCTTGACAATTGCCAGCTGAGCTGCACGATTCCTGCCTGCTCAGCTGCTTGATTATTGCCAGCTGAGCAGCATGATTCCTCACACCTGAGTTCCATGATTATTGCCTGCTGACTGTTTGATTCGTGCCTACTCAGCTCTTTGTTTATTGCCTCCAGAGGCACATGATCAGTGTATGATAGCAAACATGATCAGCGCATGATCAGTCACATGATCAGCGCCATTAAGTCACGTGATCACTACATGATAGTCATGTGATCAGTCCATGCTCAGTCACGGTATCAGTGCATGATCAGCCACGTGATCAGTGCATGATCTGTCACATGATTAGTGTATGATCATCCACGTGATCAGTGCATGGGCAGTCATGTGATCAGTGCATGATATAGACGTGATCAGTGCATGATCAGTCTCGTGATCAGTGCATGATAGCCACGTGATCAGTGCATGATCAGTCACCTGATGGGTGTATGATCATTCACGTGACCTGTACATGGTAGCTACATGATCATTGCATGATCAGCCACCTGAGTAGTTCATGATAGCCACGTGATCACTGCATGATCAGTCACGTGATCAGTGCATGATCAGTCATGTGACCAGTACATGGTAGCTGCGTGATCATGGCATGATCAGCCACGTGAGCAGTGCATGATAGCCACGTGATCAGTGCATGATCAGTCACGTGATCAGTGCATGATCAGTCACGTGATCAGTGCATGATCAGCCACGTGATCAGTGCATGATCAGTCACGTGATCAGTGCATGGTAGCTGCGTGATCATGCATGATCAGCCACGTGATCAGTGCATGATAGCCACGTGATCAGTGCATGATCAGTCACGTGATCAGTGCATGATCAGTCACGTGATCAGTACATGGTAGCTACGTGATCAGTGCATGATCAGCCACGTGATCAGTGCATGATAGCCACGTGATCAGTGCATGATCAGTCACGTGATCAGTGCATGATCAGTCACGTGATCAGTGCATGATAGCTACGTGATCATGCATGATCAGCCACGTGATCAGTGCATGATAGCCACGTGATCAGTGCATGATCAGTCACGTGATCAGTGCATGATCAGTCACGTGATCAGTGCATGATCAGCCACGTGATCAGTGCATGATCAGTCACGTGATCAGTGCATGATCAGCCACGTGATCAGTGCATGATCAGCCACGTGATCAGTGCATGATCAGCCACGTGATCAGTGCATGATAGCCACGTGATCAGTGCATGATCAGTCACGTGATCAGTGCATGATCAGTTACGTGATCAGTGCATGATCAGCCACGTGATCAGTGCATGATCAGCCACGTGATCAGTGCATGATCAGCCACGTGATCAGTGCATGATCAGTCACGTGATCAGTGCATGATAGCTACGTGATCAGTGCATGATCAGCCACGTGATCAGTGCATGATAGCCACGTGATCAGTGCATGATCAGCCACGTGATCAGTGCATGATCAGCCACGTGATCAGTGCATGATAGCCACGTGATCAGTGCATGATCAGTCACGTGATCGTGTGTGATCAGCCACGTGATCAGTGCATGATAGCCACGTGATCAGTGCATGATCAGCCACGTGATCAGTGCATGATAGCCACGTGATCAGTGCATGATCAGTCACGTGATCATGTGTGATCAGCCACGTGATCAGTGCATGATCAGCCACGTGATCAGTGCATGATCAGTCACGTGATCAGTGCATGATCAGTCACGTGATCAGTGCATGATAGCTACGTGATCAGTGCATGATCAGCCACGTGATCAGTGCATGATAGCCACGTGATCAGTGCATGATCAGCCACGTGATCAGTGCATGATCAGCCACGTGATCAGTGCATGATCAGCCACGTGATCAGTGCATGATAGCCACGTGATCAGTGCATGATCAGTCACGTGATCATGTGTGATCAGCCACGTGATCAGTGCATGATCAGCCACGTGATCAGTGCATGATCAATTACGTGATCAGTGCATGATCAGTCACGTGACCAGTACATGGTAGCTACGTGATCATTGCATGATCAGCCACGTGATCAGTGCATGATAGCCACGTGATCAGTGCATGATCAGTCACGTGATCAGTGCATGATCAGTCACGTGATCAGTGCATGATCAGCCACGTGATCAGTGCATGATCAGTCACGTGATCAGTGCATGGTTGCTACGTGATCAGTGCATGATCAGCCACGTGATCAGTGCATGATGAGCCACGTGATCAGTGCAGGATCAATTACGTGATCAGTGCATGATCAGTCACGTGACCAGTACATGGTTGCTACGTGATCGTTGCATGATCAGCCACGTGAGCAGAGCATGATAGCCACGTGATCAGTGCATGATCAGTCACGTGATCAGTACATGATCAGTCACGTGAACAGTGCATGATCATTTACGTGATCAGTGCATGATCAGTCACGTGACCAGTATATGGTAGCTACGTGATCATTCCATGACGAGCCACGTGAGCAGTGCATGATAGCCACGTGATGTGTGCATGAGTTACGTGAGCAGAGTATGATCAGCCACGTGATCAGTGCATGAGTGCCACGTGATCAGTGCATGATATGTCACGTGACAGGTGTGTGATCAGCCACGTGAACAGTGCATGTTCAGCCACGTGATCAGTGCATGATAGCCACGTGATCAGTGCATGATCAGTTACGTGAGCAGTGTATGATCAGCCACGTGATCAGTGCATGGTCAGACACGTGAACAGTGTATGATCAGCCACGTGATCAGTGCATGATATCCAAGTGATCAGTGCATGATCATCACGTGATCAGTGTATGATCAGCCACGTGAACAGTGCATGCTCAGTCACGTGATCTGGGCCTGCTGAGCTGCGTGATTACTGTCTGCTCATCTGCTTGACAATTGCCAGCTGAGCTGCACGATTCCTGCCTGTCATCTGCTTGACAATTGCCAGCTGTGCTGCGTAATTCCTGCCTGCTCAGCTGCTTGATTATTGCCAGCTGAGCAGCATGATTCCTCACACCTGAGTTCCATGATTATTGCCTGCTGACTGTTTGATTCGTGCCTACTCAGCTCTTTGTTTATTGCCTCCAGAGGCACATGATCAGTGTATGATAGCAAACATGATCAGCGCATGATCAGTCACATGATCAGCGCCATTAAGTCACGTGATCACTACATGATAGTCATGTGATCAGTCCATGCTCAGTCACGGTATCAGTGCATGATCAGCCACGTGATCAGTGCATGATCTGTCACATGATTAGTGCATGATCATCCACGTGATCAGTGCATGGGCAGTCATGTGATCAGTGCATGATATAGACGTGATCAGTGCATGATCAGTCTCGTGATCAGTGCATGATAGCCACGTGATCAGTGCATGATCAGTCACCTGATGGGTGTATGATCATTCACGTGACCTGTACATGGTAGCTACATGATCATTGCATGATCAGCCACGTGAGTAGTGCATGATAGCCACGTGATCAGTGCATGATCAGTCACGTGATCAGTGCATGATCAGTCATGTGACCAGTACATGGTAGCTGCGTGATCATGCATGATCAGCCACGTGAGCAGTGCATGATAGCCACGTGATCAGTGCATGATCAGTCACGTGATCAGTGCATGATCAGTCACGTGATCAGTGCATGATCAGCCACGTGATCAGTGCATGATCAGTCACGTGATCAGTGCATGATAGCCCGTGATCAGTGCATGATCAGTCACGTGATCAGTGCATGATCAGCCACGTGATCAGTGCATGATAGCCACGTGATCAGTGCATGATCAGTCACGTGATCAGTGCATGATCAGCCACGTGATCAGTGCATGATCAGCCACGTGATCAGTGCATGACATTACGTGATCAGTGCATGATCAGCCACGTGATCAGTGCATGATAGCCACGTGATCAGTGCATGATCAGTCACGTGATCAGTGTATGATCAGCCACGTGAACAGTGCATGCTCAGTCACGTGATCAGGGCCTGCTGAGCTGCGTGATTACTGTCTGCTCATCTGCTTGACAATTGCCAGCTGAGCTGCACGATTCCTGCCTGTCATCTGCTTGACAATTGCCAGCTGTGCTGCGTAATTCCTGCCTGCTCATCTGCTTGATTATTGCCAGCTGAGCAGCATGATTTCTCAGAGCTGAGTTCCATGATTATTGCCTGCTGACTGATTCGTGCCTACTCAGCTCTTTGTTCATTGCCTCCAGAGGCACATGATCAGTGTATGATACCAAACATGATCAGCGCATGATCAGTCACATGATCAGTGCATGATAAGCCACGTGATCAGTGCATGATCAGTCACGTGATCAGTGCATGATCAGTCACGTGACCAGTGCATGATAGCTGCGTGATCAGTGCATGATCAGCCACGTGATCAGTGCATGATAGCCACGTGATCAGTGCATGATCAGTCACGTGATCAGTGCATGGTCAGCTACGTGATCAGTGCATGATCAGCCACGTGATCAGTGCATGATCAGTCACGTGATCAGTGCATGGTAGCTACGTGATCAGTGCATGATCAGCCACGTGATCAGTGCATGATAGCCACGTGATCAGTGCATGATAGCCACGTGATCAGTGCATGATCAGTCACGTGATCAGTGCATGATCAGTCACGTGATCAGTGCATGATCAGTTACGTGATCAGTGCATGATCAGTCACGTGACCAGTGCATGATAGCTACGTGATCAGTGCATGATCAGCCACGTGATCAGTGCATGATAGCCACGTGATCAGTGCATGATCAGTTACGTGATCAGTGCATGATCAGCCACGTGATCAGTGCATGATGCCACGTGATCAGTGCATGATCATCACGTGATCAGTGTGTGATCAGCCACGTGATCAGTGCATGATCAGCCACGTGATCAGTGCATGATAGCCACGTGATCAGTGCATGATCAGTTACGTGATCAGTGCATGATCAGCCACGTGATCAGTGCATGATCAGTCACGTGATCAGTGCATGATCAGCCACGTGATCAGTGCATGATCAGTTACGTGATCAGTGCATGATCAGCCACGTGATCAGTGCATGATCAGCCACGTGATCAGTGCATGATCAGCCACGTGATCAGTGCATGATCAGGCACGTGATCAGTGCATGATCAGCCACGTGATCAGTGCATGATCAGCCACGTGATCAGTGCATGATCAGTCACGTGATCAGTGCATGATCAGTCACGTGATCAGTGCATGATCAGCCACGTGATCAGTGCATGTGGAGTCATGTATCAATGCATGATAGCCCGTGATCAGTGCATGATCAGTCCCGTGATCAGTGCATGATCAGCCACGTGATCAGTGCATGATAGCTACGTGATCAGTGCATGATCAGTCACGTGATCAGTGCATGATCAGTCACGTGATCAGTGCATGATCAGCCACGTGATCAGTGCATGATCAGTCACGTGATCAGTGCATGCTGAGCTGCGTGATTACTGTCTGCTCATCTGCTTGACAATTGCCAGCTGAGCTGCACGATTCCTGCCTGTCATCTGCTTGACAATTGCCACCTGTGCTGTGTTATTCCTGCCTGCTCATCTACTTGATTATTGCCAGCTGAGCAGCATGATTTCTCAGAGCTGAGTTCCATGATTACAGCCTGCTGACTGATTCCTGCCTACTCAGCTCTATGTTCATTGCCTCCAGAGGCACATGATCAGTGTATGACACCAAACATGATCAGTGCATGATCAGTCACATGATCAGTGCATGATAAGCACGTGATCAGTGCATGATCAGTTACGTGATCAGTGCATGATCAGTCACGTGACCAGTGCATGATAGCTGCGTGATCAGTGCATGATCAGCCACGTGAGCAGTGCATGATCAGCCACGTGATCAGTGCATGGTCAGACACGTGAACAGTGTATGATCAGCCACGTGATCAGTGCATGATATCCAAGTGATCAGTACATGATCATCACGTGATCAGTATATGATCAGCCACGTGAACAGTGCATGCTCAGTCACGTGATCTGGGCCTGCTGAGCTGCGTGATTACTGTCTGCTCATCTGCTTGACAATTGCCAGCTGAGCTGCACGATTCCTGCCTGTCATCTGCTTGACAATTGCCAGCTGTGCTGCGTAATTCCTGCCTGCTCAGCTGCTTGATTATTGCCAGCTGAGCAGCATGATTCCTCACACCTGAGTTCCATGATTATTGCCTGCTGACTGTTTGATTCGTGCCTACTCAGCTCTTTGCTTATTGCCTCCAGAGGCACATGATCAGTGTATGATAGCAAACATGATCAGCGCATGATCAGTCACATGATCAGCGCCATTAAGTCACGTGATCACTACATGATAGTCATGTGATCAGTCCATGCTCAGTCACGGTATCAGTGCATGATCAGCCACGTGATCAGTGCATGATCTGTCACAAGATTAGTGTATGATCATCCACGTGATCAGTGCATGGGCAGTCATGTGATCAGTGCATGATATAGACGTGATCAGTGCATGATCAGTCTCGTGATCAGTGCATGATAGCCACGTGATCAGTGCATGATCAGTCACCTGATGGGTGTATGATCATTCACGTGACCTGTACATGGTAGCTACATGATCAGCCACGTGAGTAGTGCATGATAGCCACGTGATCAGTGCATGATCAGTCACGTGATCAGTGCATGATCAGTCATGTGACCAGTACATGGTAGCTGCGTGATCATGGCATGATCAGCCACGTGAGCAGTGCATGATAGCCACGTGATCAGTGCATGATCAGTCACGTGATCAGTGCATGATCAGTCACGTGATCAGTGCATGATCAGCCACGTGATCAGTGCATGATCAGTCACGTGATCAGTGCATGATCAGCCACGTGATCAGTGCATGATCAGGCACGTGATCAGTGTATGTCAGCCACGTGATCAGTGCATGATAGCCACGTGATCAGTGCATGATCAGTCACGTGATCAGTGCATGATCAATTATGTGATCAGTGTATGATCAGCCACGTGATCAGTGCATGATCAGCCACATGATCAGTCCATGATCAATTACGTGATCAGTGCATGATCAGTTACGTGACCAGTACAAGGTAGCTACGTGATCATTGCATGATCAGCCACGTGATCAGTGCATGATAGCCACGTGATCAGTGCATGATAGCCACGTGATCAGTGCATGATCAGTCATGTGATACATGTGTGATCAGCCACGTGATCAGTGCATCATATCCACGTGATCAGTGCATGACAGCCACGTGATCAGTGCATGAGAGCCACGTGATCAGTGCATGATCAGTCACGTGATACATGTGTGATCTGCCACGTGATCAGTGCATGATGAGCCACGTGATCAGTGCAGGATCAATTACGTGATCAGTGCATGATCAGTCACGTGACCAGTACATGGTTGCTACGTGATCGTTGCATGATCAGCCACGTGAGCAGAGCATGATAGCCACGTGATCAGTGCATGATCAGTCACGTGATCAGTACATGATCAGTCACGTGAACAGTGCATGATCATTTACGTGATCTTTGCATGATCAGTCACGTGACCAGTATATGGTTGCTACGTGATCATTCCATGACGAGCCAAGTGAGCAGTGCATGATAGCCACGTGATGTGTGCATGAGTTACGTGAGCAGAGTATGATCAGCCACGTGATCAGTGCATGAGTGCCACGTGATCAGTGCATGATATGTCACGTGAGAGGTGTGTGATCAGCCACGTGAACAGTGCATGTTCAGCCACGTGATCAGTGCATGATAGCCACGTGATCAGTGCATGATCAGTTACGTGAGCAGTGTATGATCAGCCACGTGATCAGTGCATGGTCAGACACGTGAACAGTGTATGATCAGCCACGTGATCAGTGCATGATATCCAAGTGATCAGTGCATGATCATCACGTGATCAGTGTATGATCAGCCACGTGAACAGTGCATGCTCAGTCACGTGATCTGGGCCTGCTGAGCTGCGTGATTACTGTCTGCTCATCTGCTTGACAATTGCCAGCTGAGCTGCACGATTCCTGCCTGCTCAGCTGCTTGATTATTGCCAGCTGAGCAGCATGATTCCTCACACCTGAGTTCCATGATTATTGCCTGCTGACTGTTTGATTCGTGCCTACTCAGCTCTTTGTTTATTGCCTCCAGAGGCACATGATCAGTGTATGATAGCAAACATGATCAGCGCATGATCAGTCACATGATCAGCGCCATTAAGTCACGTGATCACTACATGATAGTCATGTGATCAGTCCATGCTCAGTCACGGTATCAGTGCATGATCTGTCACGTGATTAGTGTATGATCATCCACGTGATCAGTGCATGGGCAGTCATGTGATCAGTGCATGATATAGACGTGAACAGTGCATGATCAGTCTCGTGATCAGTGCATGATAGCCACGTGATCAGTGCATGATCAGTCACCTGATGGGTGTATGATCATTCACGTGACCTGTACATGGTAGCTACATGATCATTGCATGATCAGCCACCTGAGTAGTTCATGATAGCCACGTGATCACTGCATGATCAGTCACGTGATCAGTGCATGATCAGTCATGTGACCAGTACATGGTAGCTGCGTGATCATGGCATGATCAGCCACGTGAGCAGTGCATGATAGCCACGTGATCAGTGCATGATCAGACACGAGATCAGTGCATGATCAGTCACGTGATCAGTGCATGATCAGCCACGTGATCAGTGCATGATCAGGCACGTGATCAGTGTATGTCAGCCAAGTGATCAGTGCATGATAGCCACGTGATCAGTGCATGATCAGTCACGTGATCAGTGCATGATCAGTTATGTGATCAGTGTATGATCAGCCACGTGATCAGTGCATGATCAGCCACATGATCAGTGCATGATCAATTACGTGATCAGTGCATGATCAGTCACGTGACCAGTACATGGTAGCTACGTGATCATTGCATGATCAGCCACGTGATCAGTGCATGATAGCCACGTGATCAGTGCATGATAGCCACGTGATCAGTGCATGATCAGTCATGTGATACGTGTGTGATCAGCCACGTGATCAGTGCATGATATCCACGTGATCAGTGCATGACAGCCACGTGATCAGTGCATGAGAGCCACGTGATCAGTGCATGATCAGTCACGTGATACATGTGTGATCAGCCACGTGATCAGTGCATGATGAGCCACGTGATAAGTGCAGGATCAGTTACGTGATCAGTGCATGATCAGTCACGTGACCAGTACATGGTTGCTACGTGATCGTTTCATGATCAGCCACGTGAGCAGAGCATGATAGCCACGTGATCAGTGCATGATCAGTCACGTGATCAGTACATGATCAGTCACGTGAACAGTGCATGATCATTTACGTGATCTTTGCATGATCAGTCACGTGACCAGTATATGGTTGCTACGTGATCATTCCATGACGAGCCACGTGAGCAGTGCATGATAGCCACGTGATGTGTGCATGAGTTACGTGAGCAGAGTATGATCAGCCACGTGATCAGTGCATGAGTGCCACGTGATCAGTGCATGATATGTCACGTGACAGGTGTGTGATCAGCCACGTGAACAGTGCATGTTCAGCCACGTGATCAGTGCATGATAGCCACGTGATCAGTGCATGATCAGTTACGTGAGCAGTGTATGATCAGCCACGTGATCAGTGCATGGTCAGACACGTGAACAGTGTATGATCAGCCACGTGATCAGTGCATGATATCCAAGTGATCAGTGCATGATCATCACGTGATCAGTGTATGATCAGCCACGTGAACAGTGCATGCTCAGTCACGTGATCTGGGCCTGCTGAGCTGCGTGATTACTGTCTGCTCATCTGCTTGACAATTGCCAGCTGAGCTGCACGATTCCTGCCTGTCATCTGCTTGACAATTGCCAGCTGTGCTGCGTAATTCCTGCCTGCTCAGCTGCTTGATTATTGCCAGCTGAGCAGCATGATTCCTCACACCTGAGTTCCATGATTATTGCCTGCTGACTGTTTGATTCGTGCCTACTCAGCTCTTTGTTTATTGCCTCCAGAGGCACATGATCAGTGTATGATAGCAAACATGATCAGCGCATGATCAGTCACATGATCAGCGCCATTAAGTCACGTGATCACTACATGATAGTCATGTGATCAGTCCATGCTCAGTCACGGTATCAGTGCATGATCAGCCACGTGATCAGTGCATGATCTGTCACAAGATTAGTGTATGATCATCCACGTGATCAGTGCATGGGCAGTCATGTGATCAGTGCATGATATAGACGTGAACAGTGCATGACCAGTCTCGTGATCCGTGCATGATAGCCACGTGATCAGTGCATGATCAGTCACCTGATGGGTGTATGATCATTCACGTGACCTGTACATGGTAGCTACATGATCATTGCATGATCAGCCACGTGAGTAGTTCATGATAGCCACGTGATCACTGCATGATCAGTCACGTGATCAGTGCATGATCAGTCATGTGACCAGTACATGGTAGCTGCGTGATCATGGCATGATCAGCCACGTGAGCAGTGCATGATAGCCACGTGATCAGTGCATGATCAGACACGTGATCAGTGCATGATCAGTCACGTGATCAGTGCATGATCAGCCACGTGATCAGTGCATGACCAGGCACGTGATCAGTGTATGTCCAGCCAAGTGATCAGTGCATGATAGCCACGTGATCAGTGCATGATCAGTCACGTGATCAGTGCATGATCAGTTATGTGATCAGTGTATGATCAGCCACGTGATCAGTGCATGATCAGCCACATGATCAGTGCATGATCAATTACGTGATCAGTGCATGATCAGTTACATGACCAGTACATGGTAGCTACGTGATCATTGCATGATCAGCCACGTGATCAGTGCATGATAGCCACGTGATCAGTGCATGATAGCCACGTGATCAGTGCATGATCAGTCATGTGATACGTGTGTGATCAGCCACGTGATCAGTGCATGATATCCACGTGATCAGTGCATGACAGCCACGTGATCAGTGCATGAGAGCCACGTGATCAGTGCATGATCAGTCACGTGATACATGTGTGATCAGCCACGTGATCAGTGCATGATGAGCCACGTGATAAGTGCAGGATCAGTTACGTGATCAGTGCATGATCAGTCACGTGACCAGTACATGGTTTCTACGTGATCGTTGCATAATCAGCCACGTGAGCAGTGCATGATAGCCACGTGATCAGTGCATGATCAGTCACGTGATCAGTACATGATCAGTCACGTGAACAGTGCATGATCATTTACGTGATCTTTGCATGATCAGTCACGTTACAAGTATATGGTTGCTACGTGATCATTCCATGACGAGCCACGTGAGCAGTGCATGATAGCCACGTGATGTGTGCATGAGTTACGTGAGCAGAGTATGATCAGCCACGTGATCAGTGCATGAGTGCCACGTGATCAGTGCATGATATGTCACGTGACAGGTGTGTGATCAGCCACGTGAACAGTGCATGTTCAGCCACGTGATCAGTGCATGATAGCCACGTGATCAGTGCATGATCAGTTACGTGAGCAGTGTATGATCAGCCACGTGATCAGTGCATGGTCAGACACGTGAACAGTGTATGATCAGCCACGTGATCAGTGCATGATATCCAAGTGATCAGTGCATGATCATCACGTGATCAGTGTATGATCAGCCACGTGAACAGTGCATGCTCAGTCACGTGATCTGGGCCTGCTGAGCTGCGTGATTACTGTCTGCTCATCTGCTTGACAATTGCCAGCTGAGCTGCACGATTCCTGCCTGTCATCTGCTTGACAATTGCCAGCTGTGCTGCGTAATTCCTGCCTGCTCAGCTGCTTGATTATTGCCAGATGAGCAGCATGATTCCTCACACCTGAGTTCCATGATTATTGCCTGCTGACTGTTTGATTCGTGCCTACTCAGCTCTTTGTTTATTGCCTCCAGAGGCACATGATCAGTGTATGATAGCAAACATGATCAGCGCATGATCAGTCACATGATCAGCGCCATTAAGTCACGTGATCACTACATGATAGTCATGTGATCAGTCCATGCTCAGTCACGGTATCAGTGCATGATCAGCCACGTGATCAGTGCATGATCTGTCACAAGATTAGTGTATGATCATCCACGTGATCAGTGCATGGGCAGTCATGTGATCAGTGCATGATATAGACGTGATCAGTGCATGATCAGTCTCGTGATCAGTGCATGATAGCCACGTGATCAGTGCATGATCAGTCACCTGATGGGTGTATGATCATTCACGTGACCTGTACATGGTAGCTACATGATCATTGCATGATCAGCCACGTGAGTAGTTCATGATAGCCACGTGATCACTGCATGATCAGTCACGTGATCAGTGCATGATCAGTCATGTGACCAGTACATGGTAGCTGCGTGATCATGGCATGATCAGCCACGTGAGCAGTGCATGATAGCCACGTGATCAGTGCATGATCAGACACGTGATCAGTGCATGATCAGTCACGTGATCAGTGCATGATCAGCCACGTGATCAGTGCATGATCAGGCACGTGATCAGTGTATGTCAGCCAAGTGATCAGTGCATGATAGCCACGTGATCAGTGCATGATCAGTCACGTGATCAGTGCATGATCAGTTATGTGATCAGTGTATGATCAGCCACGTGATCAGTGCATGATCAGCCACATGATCAGTGCATGATCAATTACGTGATCAGTGCATGATCAGTCACGTGACCAGTACATGGTAGCTACGTGATCATTGCATGATCAGCCACGTGATCAGTGCATGATAGCCACGTGATCAGTGCATGATCAGTCATGTGATACGTGTGTGATCAGCCACGTGATCAGTGCATGATATCCACGTGATCAGTGCATGACAGCCACGTGATCAGTGCATGAGAGCCACGTGATCAGTGCATGATCAGTCACGTGATACATGTGTGATCAGCCACGTGATCAGTGCATGATGAGCCACGTGATCAGTGCAGGATCAATTACGTGATCAGTGCATGATCAGTCACGTGACCAGTACATGGTTGCTACGTGATCGTTGCATGATCAGCCACGTGAGCAGAGCATGATAGCCACGTGATCAGTGCATGATCAGTCACGTGATCAGTACATGATCAGTCACGTGAACAGTGCATGATCATTTACGTGATCTTTGCATGATCAGTCACGTGACCAGTATATGGTTGCTACGTGATCATTCCATGACGAGCCACGTGAGCAGTGCATGATAGCCACGTGATGTGTGCATGAGTTACGTGAGCAGAGTATGATCAGCCACGTGATCAGTGCATGAGTGCCACGTGATCAGTGCATGATATGTCACGTGACAGGTGTGTGATCAGCCCCGTGAACAGTGCATGTTCAGCCACGTGATCAGTGCATGATAGCCACGTGATCAGTGCATGATCAGTTACGTGAGCAGTGTATGATCAGCCACGTGATCAGTGCATGGTCAGACACGTGAACAGTGTATGATCAGCCACGTGATCAGTGCATGATATCCAAGTGATCAGTGCATGATCATCACGTGATCAGTGTATGATCAGCCACGTGAACAGTGCATGCTCAGTCACGTGATCTGGGCCTGCTGAGCTGCGTGATTACTGTCTGCTCATCTGCTTGACAATTGCCAGCTGAGCTGCACGATTCCTGCCTGTCATCTGCTTGACAATTGCCAGCTGTGCTGCGTAATTCCTGCCTGTTCAGCTGCTTGATTATTGCCAGCTGAGCAGCATGATTCCTCACACCTGAGTTCCATGATTATTGCCTGCTGACTGTTTGATTCGTGCCTACTCAGCTCTTTGTTTATTGCCTCCAGAGGCACATGATCAGTGTATGATAGCAAACATGATCAGCGCATGATCAGTCACATGATCAGCGCCATTAAGTCACGTGATCACTACATGATAGTCATGTGATCAGTCCATGCTCAGTCACGGTATCAGTGCATGATCAGCCACGTGATCAGTGCATGATCTGTCACAAGATTAGTGTATGATCATCCACGTGATCAGTGCATGGGCAGTCATGTGATCAGTGCATGATATAGACGTGAACAGTGCATGATCAGTCTCGTGATCAGTGCATGATAGCCACGTGATCAGTGCATGATCAGTCACCTGATGGGTGTATGATCATTCACGTGACCTGTACATGGTAGCTACATGATCATTGCATGATCAGCCACGTGAGTAGTTCATGATAGCCACGTGATCACTGCATGATCAGTCACGTGATCAGTGCATGATCAGTCATGTGACCAGTACATGGTAGCTGCGTGATCATGGCATGATCAGCCACGTGAGCAGTGCATGATAGCCACGTGATCAGTGCATGATCAGACACGTGATCAGTGCATGATCAGTCACGTGATCAGTGCATGATCAGCCACGTGATCAGTGCATGACCAGGCACGTGATCAGTGTATGTCAGCCAAGTGATCAGTGCATGATAGCCACGTGATCAGTGCATGATCAGTCACGTGATCAGTGCATGATCAGTTATGTGATCAGTGCATGATCAGCCACGTGATCAGTGCATGATCAGCCACGTGATCAGTGCATGATCAATTACGTGATCAGTGCATGATCAGTCACGTGACCAGTACATGGTAGCTACGTGATCATTGCATGATCAGCCACGTGATCAGTGCATGATAGCCACGTGATCAGTGCATGATAGCCACGTGATCAGTGCATGATCAGTCATGTGATACGTGTGTGATCAGCCACGTGATCAGTGCATGATATCCACGTGATCAGTGCATGACAGCCACGTGATCAGTGCATGAGAGCCACGTGATCAGTGCATGATCAGTCACGTGATACATGTGTGATCAGCCACGTGATCAGTGCATGATGAGCCACGTGATCAGTGCAGGATCAATTACGTGATCAGTGCATGATCAGTCACGTGACCAGTACATGGTTGCTACGTGATCGTTGCATGATCAGCCACGTGAGCAGAGCATGATAGCCACGTGATCAGTGCATGATCAGTCACGTGATCAGTACATGATCAGTCACGTGAACAGTGCATGATCATTTACGTGATCTTTGCATGATCAGTCACGTGACCAGTATATGGTTGCTACGTGATCATTCCATGACGAGCCACGTGAGCAGTGCATGATAGCCACGTGATGTGTGCATGAGTTACGTGAGCAGAGTATGATCAGCCACGTGATCAGTGCATGAGTGCCACGTGATCAGTGCATGATATGTCACGTGACAGGTGTGTGATCAGCCACGTGAACAGTGCATGTTCAGCCACGTGATCAGTGCATGATAGCCACGTGATCAGTGCATGATCAGTTACGTGAGCAGTGTATGATCAGCCACGTGATCAGTGCATGGTCAGACACGTGAACAGTGTATGATCAGCCACGTGATCAGTGCATGATATCCAAGTGATCAGTGCATGATCATCACGTGATCAGTGTATGATCAGCCACGTGAACAGTGCATGCTCAGTCACGTGATCTGGGCCTGCTGAGCTGCGTGATTACTGTCTGCTCATCTGCTTGACAATTGCCAGCTGAGCTGCACGATTCCTGCCTGTCATCTGCTTGACAATTGCCAGCTGTGCTGCGTAATTCCTGCCTGCTCAGCTGCTTGATTATTGCCAGCTGAGCAGCATGATTCCTCACACCTGAGTTCCATGATTATTGCCTGCTGACTGTTTGATTCGTGCCTACTCAGCTCTTTGTTTATTGCCTCCAGAGGCACATGATCAGTGTATGATAGCAAACATGATCAGCGCATGATCAGTCACATGATCAGCGCCATTAAGTCACGTGATCACTACATGATAGTCATGTGATCAGTCCATGCTCAGTCACGGTATCAGTGCATGATCAGCCACGTGATCAGTGCATGATCTGTCACAAGATTAGTGTATGATCATCCACGTGATCAGTGCATGGGCAGTCATGTGATCAGTGCATGATATAGACGTGATCAGTGCATGATCAGTCTCGTGATCAGTGCATGATAGCCACGTGATCAGTGCATGATCAGTCACCTGATGGGTGTATGATCATTCACGTGACCTGTACATGGTAGCTACATGATCATTGCATGATCAGCCACGTGAGTAGTGCATGATAGCCACGTGATCAGTGCATGATCAGTCACGTGATCAGTGCATGATCAGTCATGTGACCAGTACATGGTAGCTGCGTGATCATGGCATGATCAGCCACGTGAGCAGTGCATGATAGCCACGTGATCAGTGCATGATCAGACACGTGATCAGTGCATGATCAGTCACGTGATCAGTGCATGATCAGCCACGTGATCAGTGCATGATCAGGCACGTGATCAGTGTATGTCAGCCACGTGATCAGTGCATGATAGCCACGTGATCAGTGCATGATCAGTCACGTGATCAGTGCATGATCAGTTATGTGATCAGTGTATGATCAGCCACGTGATCAGTGCATGATCAGCCACGTGATCAGTGCATGATCAATTACGTGATCAGTGCATGATCAGTCACGTGACCAGTACATGGTAGCTACGTGATCATTGCATGATCAGCCACGTGATCAGTGCATGATAGCCACGTGATCAGTGCATGATAGCCACGTGATCAGTGCATGATCAGTCATGTGATACGTGTGTGATCAGCCACGTGATCAGTGCATGATATCCACGTGATCAGTGCATGACAGCCACGTGATCAGTGCATGAGAGCCACGTGATCAGTGCATGATCAGTCACGTGATACATGTGTGATCAGCCACGTGATCAGTGCATGATGAGCCACGTGATCAGTGCATGATCAATTACGTGATCAGTGCATGATCAGTCACGTGACCAGTACATGGTTGCTACGTGATCGTTGCATGATCAGCCACGTGAGCAGTGCATGATAGCCACGTGATCAGTGCATGATCAGTCACGTGATCAGTACATGATCAGTCACGTGAACAGTGCATGATCATTTACGTGATCTTTGCATGATCAGTCACGTGACCAGTATATGGTTGCTACGTGATCATTCCATGACGAGCCACGTGAGCAGTGCATGATAGCCACGTGATGTGTGCATGAGTTACGTGAGCAGAGTATGATCAGCCACGTGATCAGTGCATGAGTGCCACGTGATCAGTGCATGATATGTCACGTGACAGGTGTGTGATCAGCCACGTGAACAGTGCATGTTCAGCCACGTGATCAGTGCATGATAGCCACGTGATCAGTGCATGATCAGTTACGTGAGCAGTGTATGATCAGCCACGTGATCAGTGCATGGTCAGACACGTGAACAGTGTATGATCAGCCACGTGATCAGTGCATGATATCCAAGTGATCAGTGCATGATCATCACGTGATCAGTGTATGATCAGCCACGTGAACAGTGCATGCTCAGTCACGTGATCTGGGCCTGCTGAGCTGCGTGATTACTGTCTGCTCATCTGCTTGACAATTGCCAGCTGAGCTGCACGATTCCTGCCTGTCATCTGCTTGACAATTGCCAGCTGTGCTGCGTAATTCCTGCCTGCTCAGCTGCTTGATTATTGCCAGCTGAGCAGCATGATTCCTCACACCTGAGTTCCATGATTATTGCCTGCTGACTGTTTGATTCGTGCCTACTCAGCTCTTTGTTTATTGCCTCCAGAGGCACATGATCAGTGTATGATAGCAAACATGATCAGCGCATGATCAGTCACATGATCAGCGCCATTAAGTCACGTGATCACTACATGATAGTCATGTGATCAGTCCATGCTCAGTCACGGTATCAGTGCATGATCAGCCACGTGATCAGTGCATGATCTGTCACAAGATTAGTGTATGATCATCCACGTGATCAGTGCATGGGCAGTCATGTGATCAGTGCATGATATAGACGTGATCAGTGCATGATCAGTCTCGTGATCAGTGCATGATAGCCACGTGATCAGTGCATGATCAGTCACCTGATGGGTGTATGATCATTCACGTGACCTGTACATGGTAGCTACATGATCATTGCATGATCAGCCACGTGAGTAGTGCATGATAGCCACGTGATCAGTGCATGATCAGTCACGTGATCAGTGCATGATCAGTCATGTGACCAGTACATGGTAGCTGCGTGATCATGGCATGATCAGCCACGTGAGCAGTGCATGATAGCCACGTGATCAGTGCATGATCAGACACGTGATCAGTGCATGATCAGTCACGTGATCAGTGCATGATCAGCCACGTGATCAGTGCATGATCAGGCACGTGATCAGTGTATGTCAGCCAAGTGATCAGTGCATGATAGCCACGTGATCAGTGCATGATCAGTCACGTGATCAGTGCATGATCAGTTACGTGATCAGTGTATGATCAGCCACGTGATCAGTGCATGATCAGCCACATGATCAGTGCATGATCAATTACGTGATCAGTGCATGATCAGTCACGTGACCAGTGCATGGTAGCTACGTGATCATTGCATGATCAGCCACGTGATCAGTGCATGATAGCCACGTGATCAGTGCATGATAGCCACGTGATCAGTGCATGATCAGTCATGTGATACGTGTGTGATCAGCCACGTGATCAGTGCATGATATCCACGTGATCAGTGCATGACAGCCACGTGATCAGTGCATGAGAGCCACGTGATCAGTGCATGATCAGTCACGTGATACATGTGTGATCAGCCACGTGATCAGTGCATGATGAGCCACGTGATCAGTGCAGGATCAATTACGTGATCAGTGCATGATCAGTCACGTGACCAGTACATGGTTGCTACGTGATCGTTGCATGATCAGCCACGTGAGCAGAGCATGATAGCCACGTGATCAGTGCATGATCAGTCACGTGATCAGTACATGATCAGTCACGTGAACAGTGCATGATCATTTACGTGATCTTTGCATGATCAGTCACGTGACCAGTATATGGTTGCTACGTGATCATTCCATGACGAGCCACGTGAGCAGTGCATGATAGCCACGTGATGTGTGCATGAGTTACGTGAGCAGAGTATGATCAGCCACGTGATCAGTGCATGAGTGCCACGTGATCAGTGCATGATATGTCACGTGACAGGTGTGTGATCAGCCACGTGAACAGTGCATGTTCAGCCACGTGATCAGTGCATGATAGCCACGTGATCAGTGCATGATCAGTTACGTGAGCAGTGTATGATCAGCCACGTGATCAGTGCATGGTCAGACACGTGAACAGTGTATGATCAGCCACGTGATCAGTGCATGATATCCAAGTGATCAGTGCATGATCATCACGTGATCAGTGTATGATCAGCCACGTGAACAGTGCATGCTCAGTCACGTGATCTGGGCCTGCTGAGCTGCGTGATTACTGTCTGCTCATCTGCTTGACAATTGCCAGCTGAGCTGCACGATTCCTGCCTGTCATCTGCTTGACAATTGCCAGCTGTGCTGCGTAATTCCTGCCTGCTCAGCTGCTTGATTATTGCCAGCTGAGCAGCATGATTCCTCACACCTGAGTTCCATGATTATTGCCTGCTGACTGTTTGATTCGTGCCTACTCAGCTCTTTGTTTATTGCCTCCAGAGGCACATGATCAGTGTATGATAGCAAACATGATCAGCGCATGATCAGTCACTTGATCAGCGCCATTAATCACGTGATCACTACATGATAGTCATGTGATCAGTCCATGCTCAGTCACGTGATCAGTGCATGATCTGTCACAAGATTAGTGTATGATCATCCACGTGATCAGTGCATGGGCAGTCATGTGATCAGTGCATGATATAGACGTGATCAGTGCATGACCAGTCTCGTGATCCGTGCATGATAGCCACGTGATCAGTGCATGATCAGTCACCTGATGGGTGTATGATCATTCACGTGACCTGTACATGGTAGCTACATGATCATTGCATGATCAGCCACGTGAGTAGTGCATGATAGCCACGTGATCAGTGCATGATCAGTCACGTGATCAGTGCATGATCAGTCATGTGACCAGTACATGGTAGCTGCGTGATCATGGCATGATCAGCCACGTGAGCAGTGCATGATAGCCACGTGATCAGTGCATGATCAGACACGAGATCAGTGCATGATCAGTCACGTGATCAGTGCATGATCAGCCACGTGATCAGTGCATGATCAGGCACGTGATCAGTGCATGATCAGCCAAGTGATCAGTGCATGATAGCCACGTGATCAGTGCATGATCAGTCACGTGATCAGTGCATGATCAGTTACGTGATCAGTGTATGATCAGCCACGTGATCAGTGCATGATCAGCCACGTGATCAGTGCATGATCAATTACGTGATCAGTGCATGATCAGTCACGTGACCAGTGCATGGTAGCTACGTGATCATTGCATGATCAGCCACGTGATCAGTGCATGATAGCCACGTGATCAGTGCATGATAGCCACGTGATCAGTGCATGATCAGTCATGTGATACGTGTGTGATCAGCCACGTGATCAGTGCATGATATCCACGTGATCAGTGCATGACAGCCACGTGATCAGTGCATGAGAGCCACGTGATCAGTGCATGATCAGTCACGTGATACATGTGTGATCAGCCACGTGATCAGTGCATGATGAGCCACGTGATCAGTGCAGGATCAATTACGTGATCAGTGCATGATCAGTCACGTGACCAGTACATGGTTGCTACGTGATCGTTGCATGATCAGCCACGTGAGCAGAGCATGATAGCCACGTGATCAGTGCATGATCAGTCACGTGATCAGTACATGATCAGTCACGTGAACAGTGCATGATCATTTACGTGATCTTTGCATGATCAGTCACGTGACCAGTATATGGTTGCTACGTGATCATTCCATGACGAGCCACGTGAGCAGTGCATGATAGCCACGTGATGTGTGCATGAGTTACGTGAGCAGAGTATGATCAGCCACGTGATCAGTGCATGAGTGCCACGTGATCAGTGCATGATATGTCACGTGACAGGTGTGTGATCAGCCACGTGAACAGTGCATGTTCAGCCACGTGATCAGTGCATGATAGCCACGTGATCAGTGCATGATCAGTTACGTGAGCAGTGTATGATCAGCCACGTGATCAGTGCATGGTCAGACACGTGAACAGTGTATGATCAGCCACGTGATCAGTGCATGATCAGTCACGTGATCAGTGCATGATCAGCTGCGTGATCAGTGTCTGCTCATCTGCGTGACAATTGCCTGCTGAGCTGCGTGATTCTGTCTGCTCATCTGCTTGACAATTGCCAGCTGAGCTGCACGATTCCTGCCTGTCATCTGCTTGACAATTGCCAGCTGTGCTGCGTAATTCCTGCCTGCTCAGCTGCTTGATTATTGCCAGCTGAGCAGCATGATTCCTCACACCTGAGTTCCATGATTATTGCCTGCTGACTGTTTGATTCGTGCCTACTCAGCTCTTTGTTTATTGCCTCCAGAGGCACATGATCAGTGTATGATAGCAAACATGATCAGCGCATGATCAGTCACATGATCAGCGCCATTAAGTCACGTGATCACTACATGATAGTCATGTGATCAGTCCATGCTCAGTCACGGTATCAGTGCATGATCAGCCACGTGATCAGTGCATGATCAGCCACGTGATCAGTGCATGATCAGCCATGTGATCAGTGCATGATCAGTCACGTGATCAGTGCATGATCAGTCACGTGATCAGTGCATGATCAGCCACGTGATCAGTGCATGATCAGTCACCTGATGGGTGTATGATCAGTCACGTGACCAGTACATGGTAGCTACATGATCATTGCATGATCAGCCACGTGAGTAGTGCATGATAGCCACGTGATCAGTGCATGATCAGTCACGTGATCAGTGCATGATCAGTCATGTGATCAGTGCATGATCAGGCACGTGATCAGTGCATGATCAGCCACGTGATCAGTGCATGATAGCCACGTGATCAGTGCATGATCAGTCACGTGATCAGTGCATGATCAGTCACGTGATCAGTGCATGATCAGCCACGTGATCAGTGCATGATCAGCCACGTGATCAGTGCATGATCAGCCACGTGATCAGTGCATGATCAGTCACGTGATCAGTGCATGATCAGTCACGTGACCAGTGCATGGTAGCTACGTGATCAGTGCATGATCAGCCACGTGATCAGTGCATGATAGCCACGTGATCAGTGCATGATCAGTCACGTGATCAGTGCATGATCAGTCACGTGATCAGTGCATGATAGCTACGTGATCATGCATGATCAGCCACGTGATCAGTGCATGATCAGCCACGTGATCAGTGCATGATCAGTCACGTGATCAGTGCATGATCAGCCACGTGATCAGTGCATGATCAGTCACGTGATCAGTGCATGATCAGCCACGTGATCAGTGCATGATAGCCACGTGATCAGTGCATGATCAGTCACGTGATCAGTGCATGATCAGCCACGTGATCAGTGCATGATCAGCCACGTGATCAGTGCATGATCAGTCACGTGATCAGTGCATGATCAGCCACGTGATCAGTGCATGATCAGCCACGTGATCAGTGCATGATCAGCCACGTGATCAGTGCATGATCAGCCACGTGATCAGTGCATGATCAGTCACGTGATCAGTGCATGATCAGTCACGTGATCAGTGTATGATCAGCCACGTGAACAGTGCATGCTCAGTCACGTGATCAGGGCCTGCTGAGCTGCGTGATTACTGTCTGCTCATCTGCTTGACAATTGCCAGCTGAGCTGCACGATTCCTGCCTGTCATCTGCTTGACAATTGCCAGCTGTGCTGCGTAATTCCTGCCTGCTCAGCTGCTTGATTATTGCCAGCTGAGCAGCATGATTCCTCACAGCTGAGTTCCATGATTATTGCCTGCTGACTGATTCGTGCCTACTCAGCTCTTTGTTCATTGCCTCCAGAGGCACATGATCAGTGTATGATAGCAAACATGATCAGTGCATGATCAGTCACATGATCAGTGCATGATAAGCCACGTGATCAGTGCATGATCAGTCATGTGATCAGTGCATGATCAGTCACGTGATCAGTGCATGATAGCTGCGTGATCAGTGCATGATCAGCCACGTGATCAGTGCATGATAGCCACGTGATCAGTGCATGATCAGTCACGTGATCAGTGCATGATCAGTCACGTGATCAGTGCATGATCAGTCACGTGATCAGTGCATGATAGTACGTGATCAGTGCATGATCAGCCACGTGATCAGTGCATGATAGCCACGTGATCAGTGCATGATAGCCACGTGATCAGTGCATGATCAGTCACGTGATACGTGTGTGATCAGCCACGTGATCAGTGCATGATATCCACGTGATCAGTGCATGATAGCCACGTGATCAGTGCATGATCAGCCACGTGATCAGTGCATGATCAGTCACGTGATCGTGTGTGATCAGCCACGTGATCAGTGCATGATGAGCCACGTGATCAGTGCATGATCAATCACGTGATCAGTGCATGATCAGTCACGTGATCAGTGCATGATCAGTCACGTGATCAGTGCATGATCAGCCACGTGATCAGTGCATGATGCCACGTGATCAGTGCATGATCAGTCACGTGATCAGTGCATGATCAGCCACGTGATCAGTGCATGATCAGCCACGTGATCAGTGCATGATAGCCACGTGATCAGTGCATGATCAGTCACGTGATCAGTGCATGATCAGCCACGTGATCAGTGCATGATAGCCACGTGATCAGTGCATGATCAGTCACGTGATCAGTGCATGATAGCCACGTGATCAGTGCATGACAGCCACGTGATCAGTGCATGATAGCCACGTGATCAGTGCATGATCAGTCACGTGATCAGTGCATGATCAGCCACGTGATCAGTGCATGATGCCACGTGATCAGTGCATGATCAGTCACGTGATCAGTGCATGATCAGCCACGTGATCAGTGCATGATCAGCCACGTGATCAGTGCATGATAGCCACGTGATCAGTGCATGATCAGTCACGTGATCAGTGTATGATCAGCCACGTGAACAGTGCATGCTCAGTCACGTGATCAGGGCCTGCTGAGCTGCGTGATTACTGTCTGCTCATCTGCTTGACAATTGCCAGCTGAGCTGCACGATTCCTGCCTGTCATCTGCTTGACAATTGCCAGCTGTGCTGCGTAATTCCTGCCTGCTCAGCTGCTTGATTATTGCCAGCTGAGCAGCATGATTCCTCACACCTGAGTTCCATGATTATTGCCTGCTGACTGTTTGATTCGTGCCTACTCAGCTCTTTGTTTATTGCCTCCAGAGGCACATGATCAGTGTATGATAGCAAACATGATCAGCGCATGATCAGTCACATGATCAGCGCCATTAAGTCACGTGATCACTACATGATAGTCATGTGATCAGTCCATGCTCAGTCACGGTATCAGTGCATGATCAGCCACGTGATCAGTGCATGATCTGTCACATGATTAGTGTATGATCAGCCACGTGATCAGTGCATGATCAGTCACCTGATCAGTGCATGATCATTCACGTGACCAGTACATGGTAGCTACATGATCAGTGCATGATCAGCCACGTGAGTAGTGCATGATAGCCACGTGATCAGTGCATGATCAGTCACGTGATCAGTGCATGATCAGTCATGTGACCAGTACATGGTAGCTGCGTGATCATGCATGATCAGCCACGTGAGCAGTGCATGATAGCCACGTGATCAGTGCATGATCAGACACGTGATCAGTGCATGATCAGTCACGTGATCAGTGCATGATCAGCCACGTGATCAGTGCATGATCAGGCACGTGATCAGTGCATGATCAGCCACGTGATCAGTGCATGATAGCCACGTGATCAGTGCATGATCAGTCACGTGATCAGTGCATGATCAGTCACGTGATCAGTGCATGATCAGCCACGTGATCAGTGCATGATCAGCCACGTGATCAGTGCATGATCAATTACGTGATCAGTGCATGATCAGTCACGTGACCAGTGCATGGTAGCTACGTGATCATTGCATGATCAGCCACGTGATCAGTGCATGATAGCCACGTGATCAGTGCATGATAGCCACGTGATCAGTGCATGATCAGTCATGTGATACGTGTGTGATCAGCCACGTGATCAGTGCATGATATCCACGTGATCAGTGCATGATCAGCCACGTGATCAGTGCATGATAGCCACGTGATCAGTGCATGATCAGTCACGTGATACATGTGTGATCAGCCACGTGATCAGTGCATGATCAGCCACGTGATCAGTGCATGATCAATTACGTGATCAGTGCATGATCAGTCACGTGACCAGTACATGGTTGCTACGTGATCGTGCATGATCAGCCACGTGAGCAGTGCATGATAGCCACGTGATCAGTGCATGATCAGTCACGTGATCAGTGCATGATCAGTCACGTGAACAGTGCATGATCATTCGTGATCAGTGCATGATCAGTCACGTGACCAGTATATGGTTGCTACGTGATCATTGCATGACAGCCACGTGAGCAGTGCATGATAGCCACGTGATGTGTGCATGAGTTACGTGATCAGTGTATGATCAGCCACGTGATCAGTGCATGAGTGCCACGTGATCAGTGCATGATAGTCACGTGACAGTGTATGATCAGCCACGTGATCAGTGCATGATCAGCCACGTGATCAGTGCATGATAGCCACGTGATCAGTGCATGATCAGTCACGTGATCAGTGCATGATCAGTCACGTGATCAGTGCATGATCAGCCACGTGATCAGTGCATGATCAGCCACGTGATCAGTGCATGATCAGCCACGTGATCAGTGCATGATAGCCACGTGATCAGTGCATGATCAGTCACGTGATCAGTGCATGATCAGCCACGTGATCAGTGCATGATCAGCCACGTGATCAGTGCATGATCAGTCATGTGATACGTGTGTGATCAGCCACGTGATCAGTGCATGATATCCACGTGATCAGTGCATGACAGCCACGTGATCAGTGCATGAGAGCCACGGGATCAGTGCATGATCAGTCACGTGATACATGTGTGATCAGCCACGTGATCAGTGCATGATGAGCCACGTGATCAGTGCAGGATCAATTACGTGATCAGTGCATGATCAGTCACGTGACCAGTACATGGTTGCTACGTGATCGTTGCATGATCAGCCACGTGAGCAGTGCATGATAGCCACGTGATCAGTGCATGATCAGTCACGTGATCAGTACATGATCAGTCACGTGAACAGTGCATGATCATTTACGTGATCTTGCATGATCAGTCACGTGACCAGTATATGGTTGCTACGTGATCATTCCATGACGAGCCACGTGAGCAGTGCATGATAGCCACGTGATGTGTGCATGAGTTACGTGAGCAGAGTATGATCAGTCACGTGATCAGTGCATGATATGTCACGTGACAGGTGTGTGATCAGCCCCGTGAACAGTGCATGTTCAGCCACGTGATCAGTGCATGATAGCCACGTGATCAGTGCATGATCAGTTACGTGAGCAGTGTATGATCAGCCACGTGATCAGTGCATGGTCAGACACGTGAACAGTGTATGATCAGCCACGTGATCAGTGCATGATATCCAAGTGATCAGTACATGATCATCACGTGATCAGTGTATGATCAGCCACGTGAACAGTGCATGCTCAGTCACGTGATCTGGGCCTGCTGAGCTGCGTGATTACTGTCTGCTCATCTGCTTGACAATTGCCAGCTGAGCTGCACGATTCCTGCCTGTCATCTGCTTGACAATTGCCAGCTGTGCTGCGTAATTCCTGCCTGCTCAGCTGCTTGATTATTGCCAGCTGAGCAGCATGATTCCTCACACCTGAGTTCCATGATTATTGCCTGCTGACTGTTTGATTCGTGCCTACTCAGCTCTTTGTTTATTGCCTCCAGAGGCACATGATCAGTGTATGATAGCAAACATGATCAGCGCATGATCAGTCACATGATCAGCGCCATTAAGTCACGTGATCACTACATGATAGTCATGTGATCAGTCCATGCTCAGTCACGGTATCAGTGCATGATCAGCCACGTGATCAGTGCATGATCTGTCACATGATTAGTGTATGATCATCCACGTGATCAGTGCATGGGCAGTCATGTGATCAGTGCATGATATAGACGTGATCAGTGCATGATCAGTCTCGTGATCAGTGCATGATAGCCACGTGATCAGTGCATGATCAGTCACCTGATGGGTGTATGATCATTCACGTGACCTGTACATGGTAGCTACATGATCATTGCATGATCAGCCACGTGAGTAGTGCATGATAGCCACGTGATCACTGCATGATCAGTCACGTGATCAGTGCATGATCAGTCATGTGACCAGTACATGGTAGCTGCGTGATCATGGCATGATCAGCCACGTGAGCAGTGCATGATAGCCACGTGATCAGTGCATGATCAGACACGTGATCAGTGCATGATCAGTCACGTGATCAGTGCATGATCAGCCACGTGATCAGTGCATGATCAGCCACGTGATCAGTGCATGATCAGTCACGTGATCAGTGCATGATCAGTCACGTGACCAGTATATGGTTGCTACGTGATCATTGCATGACAGCCACGTGAGCAGTGCATGATAGCCACGTGATGTGTGCATGAGTTACGTGATCAGAGTATGATCAGCCACGTGATCAGTGCATGAGTGCCACGTGATCAGTGCATGATAGTCACGTGACAGTGTGTGATCAGCCACGTGAACAGTGCATGTTCAGCCACGTGATCAGTGCATGATAGCCACGTGATCAGTGCATGATCAGTTACGTGAGCAGTGTATGATCAGCCACGTGATCAGTGCATGGTCAGACACGTGATCAGTGTATGATCAGCCACGTGATCAGTGCATGATATCCACGTGATCAGTGCATGATCATCACGTGATCAGTGTATGATCAGCCACGTGAACAGTGCATGCTCAGTCACGTGATCTGGGCCTGCTGAGCTGCGTGATTACTGTCTGCTCATCTGCTTGACAATTGCCAGCTGAGCTGCACGATTCCTGCCTGCTCAGCTGCTTGATTATTGCCAGCTGAGCAGCATGATTCCTCACACATGAGTTCCATGATTATTGCCTGCTGACTGTTTGATTCGTGCCTACTCAGCTCTTTGTTTATTGCCTCCAGAGGCACATGATCACTGTATGATAGCAAACATGATCAGCGCATGATCAGTCACATGATCAGCGCCATTAAGTCACGTGATCACTACATGATAGTCATGTGATCAGTCCATGCTCAGTCACGGTATCAGTGCATGATCAGCCACGTGATCAGTGCATGATCTGTCACATGATTAGTGTATGATCATCCACGTGAGCAGTGCATGGGCAGTCATGTGATCAGTGCATGATATAGACGTGATCAGTGCATGATCAGTCACGTGATCAGTGCATGATCAGCCACGTGATCAGTGCATGATCAGCCACGTGATCAGTGTGATAGCCACGTGATCAGTGCATGATCAGTCACGTGATCAGTGCATGATCAGCCACGTGATCAGTGCATGATCAGCCCGTGATCAGTGCATGATCAGCCACGTGATCAGTGCATGATAGCACGTGATCAGTGCATGATCATCACGTGATCAGTGCATGATCAGCCACGTGATCAGTGCATGATAGCCACGTGATCAGTGCATGATCAGTCACGTGATCAGTGCATGATCAGCCACGTGATCAGTGCATGATCAGTCACGTGATCAGTGCATGATCAGTCACGTGATCAGTACATGGTAGCTACGTGATCAGTGCATGATCAGCCACGTGATAGTGCATGATAGCCACGTGATCAGTGCATGATCAGTCACGTGATCAGTGCATGATCAGTTACGTGATCAGTGCATGATCAGCCACGTGATCAGTGCATGATGCCACGTGATCAGTGCATGATCAGTCACGTGATCAGTGTGTGATCAGCCACGTGATCAGTGCATGATCAGCCACGTGATCAGTGCATGATAGCCACGTGATCAGTGCATGATCAGTCACGTGATCAGTGCATGATCAGCCACGTGATCAGTGCATGATAGCCACGTGATCAGTGCATGATCAGTCACGTGATCAGTGCATGATAGCCACGTGATCAGTGCATGATCAGCCACGTGATCAGTGCATGATAGCCACGTGATGTGTGCATGATCAGTCACGTGATCAGTGCATGATCAGCCACGTGATCAGTGCATGATGCCACGTGATCAGTGCATGATCAGTCACGTGATCAGTGCATGATCAGCCACGTGACAGTGCATGATCAGCCACGTGATCAGTGCATGATAGCCACGTGATCAGTGCATGATCAGTCACGTGATCAGTGTATGATCAGCCACGTGAACAGTGCATGCTCAGTCACGTGATCAGGGCCTGCTGAGCTGCGTGATTACTGTCTGCTCATCTGCTTGACAATTGCCAGCTGAGCTGCACGATTCCTGCCTGTCATCTGCTTGACAATTGCCAGCTGTGCTGCGTAATTCCTGCCTGCTCAGCTGCTTGATTATTGCCAGCTGAGCAGCATGATTCCTCACACCTGAGTTCCATGATTATTGCCTGCTGACTGTTTGATTCGTGCCTACTCAGCTCTTTGTTTATTGCCTCCAGAGGCACATGATCAGTGTATGATAGCAAACATGATCAGCGCATGATCAGTCACATGATCAGCGCCATTAAGTCACGTGATCACTACATGATAGTCATGTGATCAGTCCATGCTCAGTCACGGTATCAGTGCATGATCAGCCACGTGATCAGTGCATGATCTGTCACATGATTAGTGTATGATCATCCACGTGATCAGTGCATGGGCAGTCATGTGATCAGTGCATGATATAGACGTGATCAGTGCATGATCAGTCTCGTGATCAGTGCATGATAGCCACGTGATCAGTGCATGATCAGTCACCTGATGGGTGTATGATCATTCACGTGACCTGTACATGGTAGCTACATGATCATTGCATGATCAGCCACGTGAGTAGT
This sequence comes from Bos javanicus, assembly GCF_032452875.1. Classification (NCBI taxonomy): domain Eukaryota; kingdom Metazoa; phylum Chordata; class Mammalia; order Artiodactyla; family Bovidae; genus Bos; species Bos javanicus. The sequence continues at coordinate 223,832 of NW_026893949.1, forward strand.
CATGATAGCCACGTGATCACTGCATGATCAGTCACGTGATCAGTGCATGATCAGTCATGTGACCAGTACATGGTAGCTGCGTGATCATGCATGATCAGCCACGTGAGCAGTGCATGATAGCCACGTGATCAGTGCATGATCAGACACGTGATCAGTGCATGATCAGTCACGTGATCAGTGCATGATCAGCCACGTGATCAGTGCATGATCAGGCACGTGATCAGTGTATGTCAGCCACGTGATCAGTGCATGATAGCCACGTGATCAGTGCATGATCAGTCACGTGATCAGTGCATGATCAGTGTGATCAGTGCATGATCAGCCACGTGATCAGTGCATGATCAGTCATGTGATACGTGTGTGATCAGCCACGTGATCAGTGCATGATATCCACGTGATCAGTGCATGACAGCCACGTGATCAGTGCATGAGAGCCACGTGATCAGTGCATGATCAGTCACGTGATACATGTGTGATCAGCCACGTGATCAGTGCATGATGAGCCACGTGATCAGTGCAGGATCAATTACGTGATCAGTGCATGATCAGTCACGTGACCAGTACATGGTTGCTACGTGATCGTTGCATGATCAGCCACGTGAGCAGAGCATGATAGCCACGTGATCAGTGCATGATCAGTCACGTGATCAGTACATGATCAGTCACGTGAACAGTGCATGATCATTTACGTGATCTTTGCATGATCAGTCACGTGACCAGTATATGGTTGCTACGTGATCATTCCATGACGAGCCACGTGAGCAGTGCATGATAGCCACGTGATGTGTGCATGAGTTACGTGAGCAGTATGATCAGCCACGTGATCAGTGCATGATATGTCACGTGACAGGTGTGTGATCAGCCACGTGAACAGTGCATGTTCAGCCACGTGATCAGTGCATGATAGCCACGTGATCAGTGCATGATCAGTTACGTGAGCAGTGTATGATCAGCCACGTGATCAGTGCATGGTCAGACACGTGAACAGTGTATGATCAGCCACGTGATCAGTGCATGATATCCAAGTGATCAGTGCATGATCATCACGTGATCAGTGTATGATCAGCCACGTGAACAGTGCATGCTCAGTCACGTGATCTGGGCCTGCTGAGCTGCGTGATTACTGTCTGCTCATCTGCTTGACAATTGCCAGCTGAGCTGCACGATTCCTGCCTGTCATCTGCTTGACAATTGCCAGCTGTGCTGCGTAATTCCTGCCTGCTCAGCTGCTTGATTATTGCCAGCTGAGCAGCATGATTCCTCACACCTGAGTTCCATGATTATTGCCTGCTGACTGTTTGATTCGTGCCTACTCAGCTCTTTGTTTATTGCCTCCAGAGGCACATGATCAGTGTATGATAGCAAACATGATCAGCGCATGATCAGTCACATGATCAGCGCCATTAAGTCACGTGATCACTACATGATAGTCATGTGATCAGTCCATGCTCAGTCACGGTATCAGTGCATGATCAGCCACGTGATCAGTGCATGATCTGTCACAAGATTAGTGTATGATCATCCACGTGATCAGTGCATGGGCAGTCATGTGATCAGTGCATGATATAGACGTGATCAGTGCATGATCAGTCTCGTGATCAGTGCATGATAGCCACGTGATCAGTGCATGATCAGTCACCTGATGGGTGTATGATCATTCACGTGACCTGTACATGGTAGCTACATGATCATTGCATGATCAGCCACGTGAGTAGTGCATGATAGCCACGTGATCACTGCATGATCAGTCACGTGATCAGTGCATGATCAGTCATGTGACCAGTACATGGTAGCTGCGTGATCATGGCATGATCAGCCACGTGATCAGTGCATGATAGCCACGTGATCAGTGCATGATCAGACACGTGATCAGTGCATGATCAGTCACGTGATCAGTGCATGATCAGCCACGTGATCAGTGCATGATAGCCACGTGATCAGTGCATGATCAGTCACGTGATCAGTGCATGATCAGTCACGTGATCAGTATATGGTAGCTACGTGATCATTGCATGATCAGCCACGTGATCAGTGCATGATAGCCACGTGATGTGCATGAGTTACGTGATCAGTGTATGATCAGCCACGTGATCAGTGCATGAGTGCCACGTGATCAGTGCATGATAGTCACGTGATCAGTGCATGATCAGCCACGTGATCAGTGCATGATCAGCCACGTGATCAGTGCATGATAGCCACGTGATCAGTGCATGATCAGTTACGTGATCAGTGTATGATCAGCCACGTGATCAGTGCATGGTCAGACACGTGATCAGTGCATGATCAGCCACGTGATCAGTGCATGATATCCACGTGATCAGTGCATGATCATCACGTGATCAGTGTATGATCAGCCACGTGAACAGTGCATGCTCAGTCACGTGATCTGGGCCTGCTGAGCTGCGTGATTACTGTCTGCTCATCTGCTTGACAATTGCCAGCTGAGCTGCACGATTCCTGTGCTCAGCTGCTTGATTATTGCCAGCTGAGCAGCATGATTCCTCACACATGAGTTCCATGATTATTGCCTGCTGACTGTTTGATTCGTGCCTACTCAGCTCTTTGTTTATTGCCTCCAGAGGCACATGATCAGTGTATGATAGCAAACATGATCAGTGCATGATCAGTCACATGATCAGCGCCATTAAGTCACGTGATCACTACATGATAGTCATGTGATCAGTCCATGCTCAGTCACGGTATCAGTGCATGATCAGCCACGTGATCAGTGCATGATCTGTCACATGATTAGTGTATGATCATCCACGTGATCAGTGCATGGCAGTCATGTGATCAGTGCATGATATAGACGTGATCAGTGCATGATCAGTCACGTGATCAGTGCATGATCAGCCACGTGATCAGTGCATGATCAGCCACGTGATCAGTGCATGATAGCCACGTGATCAGTGCATGATCAGTCACGTGATCAGTGCATGATCAGCCACGTGATCAGTGCATGATCAGCACGTGATCAGTGCATGATCAGCCACGTGATCAGTGCATGATAGCCACGTGATCAGTGCATGATCATCACGTGATCAGTGCATGATCAGCCACGTGATCAGTGCATGATAGCCACGTGATCAGTGCATGATCAGTCACGTGATCAGTGCATGATCAGCCACGTGATCAGTGCATGATCAGTCACGTGATCAGTGCATGATCAGTCACGTGATCAGTGCATGATAGCTACGTGATCAGTGCATGATCAGCCACGTGATAGTGCATGATAGCCACGTGATCAGTGCATGATCAGTCACGTGATCAGTGCATGATCAGCCACGTGATCAGTGCATGATCAGCCACGTGATCAGTGCATGATGCCACGTGATCAGTGCATGATCAGTCACGTGATCAGTGCATGATCAGCCACGTGATCAGTGCATGATCAGCCACGTGATCAGTGCATGATAGCCACGTGATCAGTGCATGATCAGTCACGTGATCAGTGCATGATCAGCCACGTGATCAGTGCATGATCATCCACGTGATCAGTGCATGATCAGTCACGTGATCAGTGCATGGTAGCCACGTGATCAGTGCATGACAGCCACGTGATCAGTGCATGATAGCCACGTGTGTGCATGATCAGTTACGTGATCAGTGCATGATCAGCCACGTGATCAGTGCATGATGCCACGTGATCAGTGCATGATAGTCACGTGACAGTGCATGATCAGCCACGTGATCAGTGCATGATCAGCCACGTGATCAGTGCATGATAGCCACGTGATCAGTGCATGATCAGTCACGTGATCAGTGTATGATCAGCCACGTGAACAGTGCATGCTCAGTCACGTGATCAGGGCCTGCTGAGCTGCGTGATTACTGTCTGCTCATCTGCTTGACAATTGCCAGCTGAGCTGCACGATTCCTGCCTGTCATCTGCTTGACAATTGCCAGCTGTGCTGCGTAATTCCTGCCTGCTCAGCTGCTTGATTATTGCCAGCTGAGCAGCATGATTCCTCACACCTGAGTTCCATGATTATTGCCTGCTGACTGTTTGATTCGTGCCTACTCAGCTCTTTGTTTATTGCCTCCAGAGGCACATGATCAGTGTATGATAGCAAACATGATCAGCGCATGATCAGTCACATGATCAGCGCCATTAAGTCACGTGATCACTACATGATAGTCATGTGATCAGTGCATGCTCAGTCACGGTATCAGTGCATGATCAGCCACGTGATCAGTGCATGATCTGTCACATGATTAGTGTATGATCAGCCACGTGATCAGTGCATGATCAGTCACGTGATCAGTGCATGATCATTCACGTGACCAGTACATGGTAGCTACATGATCAGTGCATGATCAGCCACGTGATAGTGCATGATAGCCACGTGATCAGTGCATGATCAGTCACGTGATCAGTGCATGATCAGTCATGTGACCAGTACATGGTAGCTGCGTGATCATGCATGATCAGCCACGTGATCAGTGCATGATAGCCACGTGATCAGTGCATGATCAGACACGTGATCAGTGCATGATCAGTCACGTGATCAGTGCATGATCAGCCACGTGATCAGTGCATGATCAGGCACGTGATCAGTGTATGTCAGCCACGTGATCAGTGCATGATAGCCACGTGATCAGTGCATGATCAGTCACGTGATCAGTGCATGATCAGTTATGTGATCAGTGCATGATCAGCCACGTGATCAGTGCATGATCAGCCACGTGATCAGTGCATGATCAATTACGTGATCAGTGCATGATCAGTCACGTGACCAGTACATGGTAGCTACGTGATCATTGCATGATCAGCCACGTGATCAGTGCATGATAGCCACGTGATCAGTGCATGATAGCCACGTGATCAGTGCATGATCAGTCATGTGATACGTGTGTGATCAGCCACGTGATCAGTGCATGATATCCACGTGATCAGTGCATGACAGCCACGTGATCAGTGCATGAGAGCCACGTGATCAGTGCATGATCAGTCACGTGATACATGTGTGATCAGCCACGTGATCAGTGCATGATGAGCCACGTGATCAGTGCAGGATCAATTACGTGATCAGTGCATGATCAGTCACGTGACCAGTACATGGTTGCTACGTGATCGTTGCATGATCAGCCACGTGAGCAGAGCATGATAGCCACGTGATCAGTGCATGATCAGTCACGTGATCAGTACATGATCAGTCACGTGAACAGTGCATGATCATTTACGTGATCTTTGCATGATCAGTCACGTGACCAGTATATGGTTGCTACGTGATCATTCCATGACGAGCCACGTGAGCAGTGCATGATAGCCACGTGATGTGTGCATGAGTTACGTGAGCAGAGTATGATCAGCCACGTGATCAGTGCATGAGTGCCACGTGATCAGTGCATGATATGTCACGTGACAGGTGTGTGATCAGCCACGTGAACAGTGCATGTTCAGCCACGTGATCAGTGCATGATAGCCACGTGATCAGTGCATGATCAGTTACGTGAGCAGTGTATGATCAGCCACGTGATCAGTGCATGGTCAGACACGTGAACAGTGTATGATCAGCCACGTGATCAGTGCATGATATCCAAGTGATCAGTGCATGATCATCACGTGATCAGTGTATGATCAGCCACGTGAACAGTGCATGCTCAGTCACGTGATCTGGGCCTGCTGAGCTGCGTGATTACTGTCTGCTCATCTGCTTGACAATTGCCAGCTGAGCTGCACGATTCCTGCCTGTCATCTGCTTGACAATTGCCAGCTGTGCTGCGTAATTCCTGCCTGCTCAGCTGCTTGATTATTGCCAGCTGAGCAGCATGATTCCTCACACCTGAGTTCCATGATTATTGCCTGCTGACTGTTTGATTCGTGCCTACTCAGCTCTTTGTTTATTGCCTCCAGAGGCACATGATCAGTGTATGATAGCAAACATGATCAGCGCATGATCAGTCACATGATCAGCGCCATTAAGTCACGTGATCACTACATGATAGTCATGTGATCAGTCCATGCTCAGTCACGGTATCAGTGCATGATCAGCCACGTGATCAGTGCATGATCTGTCACAAGATTAGTGTATGATCATCCACGTGATCAGTGCATGGGCAGTCATGTGATCAGTGCATGATATAGACGTGAACAGTGCATGATCAGTCTCGTGATCAGTGCATGATAGCCACGTGATCAGTGCATGATCAGTCACCTGATGGGTGTATGATCATTCACGTGACCTGTACATGGTAGCTACATGATCATTGCATGATCAGCCACGTGAGTAGTGCATGATAGCCACGTGATCACTGCATGATCAGTCACGTGATCAGTGCATGATCAGTCATGTGACCAGTACATGGTAGCTGCGTGATCATGGCATGATCAGCCACGTGAGCAGTGCATGATAGCCACGTGATCAGTGCATGATCAGACACGTGATCAGTGCATGATCAGTCACGTGATCAGTGCATGATCAGCCACGTGATCAGTGCATGATCAGGCACGTGATCAGTGTATGTCAGCCACGTGATCAGTGCATGATAGCCACGTGATCAGTGCATGATCAGTCACGTGATCAGTGCATGATCAGTCACGTGATCAGTGCATGATCAGCCACGTGATCAGTGCATGATCAGTCATGTGATACGTGTGTGATCAGCCACGTGATCAGTGCATGATATCCACGTGATCAGTGCATGACAGCCACGTGATCAGTGCATGAGAGCCACGTGATCAGTGCATGATCAGTCACGTGATCATGTGTGATCAGCCACGTGATCAGTGCATGATGAGCCACGTGATCAGTGCAGGATCAATTACGTGATCAGTGCATGATCAGTCACGTGACCAGTACATGGTTGCTACGTGATCGTTGCATGATCAGCCACGTGAGCAGAGCATGATAGCCACGTGATCAGTGCATGATCAGTCACGTGATCAGTACATGATCAGTCACGTGAACAGTGCATGATCATTTACGTGATCTGCATGATCAGTCACGTTACCAGTATATGGTTGCTACGTGATCATTCCATGACGAGCCACGTGAGCAGTGCATGATAGCCACGTGATGTGTGCATGAGTTACGTGAGCAGAGTATGATCAGCCACGTGATCAGTGCATGATATGTCACGTGACAGGTGTGTGATCAGCCACGTGAACAGTGCATGTTCAGCCACGTGATCAGTGCATGATAGCCACGTGATCAGTGCATGATCAGTTACGTGAGCAGTGTATGATCAGCCACGTGATCAGTGCATGGTCAGACACGTGAACAGTGTATGATCAGCCACGTGATCAGTGCATGATATCCAAGTGATCAGTGCATGATCATCACGTGATCAGTGTATGATCAGCCACGTGAACAGTGCATGCTCAGTCACGTGATCTGGGCCTGCTGAGCTGCGTGATTACTGTCTGCTCATCTGCTTGACAATTGCCAGCTGAGCTGCACGATTCCTGCCTGTCATCTGCTTGACAATTGCCAGCTGTGCTGCGTAATTCCTGCCTGCTCAGCTGCTTGATTATTGCCAGCTGAGCAGCATGATTCCTCACACCTGAGTTCCATGATTATTGCCTGCTGACTGTTTGATTCGTGCCTACTCAGCTCTTTGTTTATTGCCTCCAGAGGCACATGATCAGTGTATGATAGCAAACATGATCAGCGCATGATCAGTCACATGATCAGCGCCATTAAGTCACGTGATCACTACATGATAGTCATGTGATCAGTCCATGCTCAGTCACGGTATCAGTGCATGATCAGCCACGTGATCAGTGCATGATCTGTCACAAGATTAGTGTATGATCATCCACGTGATCAGTGCATGGGCAGTCATGTGATCAGTGCATGATATAGACGTGATCAGTGCATGATCAGTCTCGTGATCAGTGCATGATAGCCACGTGATCAGTGCATGATCAGTCACCTGATGGGTGTATGATCATTCACGTGACCTGTACATGGTAGCTACATGATCATTGCATGATCAGCCACGTGAGTAGTGCATGATAGCCACGTGATCACTGCATGATCAGTCACGTGATCAGTGCATGATCAGTCATGTGACAGTACATGGTAGCTGCGTGATCATGGCATGATCAGCCACGTGAGCAGTGCATGATAGCCACGTGATCAGTGCATGATCAGACACGTGATCAGTGCATGATCAGTCACGTGATCAGTGCATGATCAGCCACGTGATCAGTGCATGATAGCCACGTGATCAGTGCATGATCAGTCACGTGATCAGTGCATGATCAGTCACGTGATCAGTGTGATCAGCCACGTGATCAGTGCATGATCAGCCACATGATCAGTGCATGATCAATTACGTGATCAGTGCATGATCAGTCACGTGACCAGTACATGGTAGCTACGTGATCATTGCATGATCAGCCACGTGATCAGTGCATGATAGCCACGTGATCAGTGCATGATCAGCCACGTGATCAGTGCATGATCAGTCACGTGATCAGTGCATGATCAGTTACGTGATCAGTGCATGATCAGCCACGTGATCAGTGCATGATCAGCCACGTGATCAGTGCATGATCAATTACGTGATCAGTGCATGATCAGTCACGTGATCAGTACATGGTAGCTACGTGATCAGTGCATGATCAGCCACGTGATCAGTGCATGATAGCCACGTGATCAGTGCATGATAGCCACGTGATCAGTGCATGATCAGTCATGTGATACGTGTGTGATCAGCCACGTGATCAGTGCATGATATCCACGTGATCAGTGCATGACAGCCACGTGATCAGTGCATGAGAGCCACGTGATCAGTGCATGATCAGTCACGTGATCATGTGTGATCAGCCACGTGATCAGTGCATGATGAGCCACGTGATCAGTGCATGATCAATTACGTGATCAGTGCATGATCAGTCACGTGACCAGTACATGGTTGCTACGTGATCGTGCATGATCAGCCACGTGAGCAGTGCATGATAGCCACGTGATCAGTGCATGATCAGTCACGTGATCAGTGCATGATCAGTCACGTGAACAGTGCATGATCATTTACGTGATCTTTGCATGATCAGTCACGTGACCAGTATATGGTTGCTACGTGATCATTCCATGACGAGCCACGTGAGCAGTGCATGATAGCCACGTGATGTGTGCATGAGTTACGTGATCAGTGTATGATCAGCCACGTGATCAGTGCATGAGTGCCACGTGATCAGTGCATGATATGTCACGTGACAGTGTGTGATCAGCCACGTGATCAGTGCATGTTCAGCCACGTGATCAGTGCATGATAGCCACGTGATCAGTGCATGATCAGTTACGTGATCAGTGTATGATCAGCCACGTGATCAGTGCATGGTCAGACACGTGAACAGTGTATGATCAGCCACGTGATCAGTGCATGATATCCAAGTGATCAGTACATGATCATCACGTGATCAGTGTATGATCAGCCACGTGAACAGTGCATGCTCAGTCACGTGATCTGGGCCTGCTGAGCTGCGTGATTACTGTCTGCTCATCTGCTTCACAATTGCCAGCTGAGCTGCACGATTCCTGCCTGCTCAGCTGCTTGATTATTGCCAGCTGAGCAGCATGATTCCTCACACATGTGTTCCATGATTATTGCCTGCTGACTGTTTGATTCGTGCCTACTCAGCTCTTTGTTTATTGCCTCCAGAGGCACATGATCAGTGTATGATAGCAAACATGATCAGCGCATGATCAGTCACATGATCAGCGCCATTAAGTCACGTGATCACTACATGATAGTCATGTGATCAGTCCATGCTCAGTCACGGTATCAGTGCATGATCAGCCACGTGATCAGTGCATGATCTGTCACAAGATTAGTGTATGATCATCCACGTGATCAGTGCACGGGCAGTCATGTGATCAGTGCATGATATAGACGTGAAGTGCATGATCAGTCTCGTGATCAGTGCATGATAGCCACGTGATCAGTGCATGATCAGTCACCTGATGGGTGTATGATCATTCACGTGACCTGTACATGGTAGCTACATGATCATTGCATGATCAGCCACGTGAGTAGTTCATGATAGCCACGTGATCAGTGCATGATCAGTCACGTGATCAGTGCATGATCAGTCATGTGACCAGTACATGGTAGCTGCGTGATCATGGCATGATCAGCCACGTGAGCAGTGCATGATAGCCACGTGATCAGTGCATGATCAGACACGAGATCAGTGCATGATCAGTCACGTGATCAGTGCATGATCAGCCACGTGATCAGTGCATGACCAGGCACGTGATCAGTGTATGTCCAGCCAAGTGATCAGTGCATGATAGCCACGTGATCAGTGCATGATCAGTCACGTGATCAGTGCATGATCAGTTATGTGATCAGTGTATGATCAGCCACGTGATCAGTGCATGATCAGCCACATGATCAGTGCATGATCAATTACGTGATCAGTGCATGATCAGTCACGTGACCAGTGCATGGTAGCTACGTGATCATTGCCTGATCAGCCACGTGATCAGTGCATGATAGCCACGTGATCAGTGCATGATAGCCACGTGATCAGTGCATGATCAGTCATGTGATACGTGTGTGATCAGCCACGTGATCAGTGCATGATATCCACGTGATCAGTGCATGACAGCCACGTGATCAGTGCATGAGAGCCACGTGATCAGTGCATGATCAGTCACGTGATACATGTGTGATCAGCCACGTGATCAGTGCATGATGAGCCACGTGATCAGTGCAGGATCAATTACGTGATCAGTGCATGATCAGTCACGTGACCAGTACATGGTTGCTACGTGATCATTGCATGATCAGCCACGTGAGCAGAGCATGATAGCCACGTGATCAGTGCATGATCAGTCACGTGATCAGTACATGATCAGTCACGTGAACAGTGCATGATCATTTACGTGATCTTTGCATGATCAGTCACGTGACCAGTATATGGTTGCTACGTGATCATTCCATGACGAGCCACGTGAGCAGTGCATGATAGCCACGTGATGTGTGCATGAGTTACGTGAGCAGAGTATGATCAGCCACGTGATCAGTGCATGAGTGCCACGTGATCAGTGCATGATATGTCACGTGACAGGTGTGTGATCAGCCACGTGAACAGTGCATGTTCAGCCACGTGATCAGTGCATGATAGCCACGTGATCAGTGCATGATCAGTTACGTGAGCAGTGTATGATCAGCCACGTGATCAGTGCATGGTCAGACACGTGAACAGTGTATGATCAGCCACGTGATCAGTGCATGATATCCAAGTGATCAGTGCATGATCATCACGTGATCAGTGTATGATCAGCCACGTGAACAGTGCATGCTCAGTCACGTGATCTGGGCCTGCTGAGCTGCGTGATTACTGTCTGCTCATCTGCTTGACAATTGCCAGCTGAGCTGCACGATTCCTGCCTGTCATCTGCTTGACAATTGCCAGCTGTGCTGCGTAATTCCTGCCTGCTCAGCTGCTTGATTATTGCCAGCTGAGCAGCATGATTCCTCACACCTGAGTTCCATGATTATTGCCTGCTGACTGTTTGATTCGTGCCTACTCAGCTCTTTGTTTATTGCCTCCAGAGGCACATGATCAGTGTATGATAGCAAACATGATCAGCGCATGATCAGTCACATGATCAGCGCCATTAAGTCACGTGATCACTACATGATAGTCATGTGATCAGTCCATGCTCAGTCACGGTATCAGTGCATGATCAGCCACGTGATCAGTGCATGATCTGTCACAAGATTAGTGTATGATCATCCACGTGATCAGTGCATGGGCAGTCATGTGATCAGTGCATGATATAGACGTGAACAGTGCATGATCAGTCTCGTGATCAGTGCATGATAGCCACGTGATCAGTGCATGATCAGTCACCTGATGGGTGTATGATCATTCACGTGACCTGTACATGGTAGCTACATGATCATTGCATGATCAGCCACGTGAGTAGTTCATGATAGCCACGTGATCACTGCATGATCAGTCACGTGATCAGTGCATGATCAGTCATGTGACCAGTACATGGTAGCTGTGTGATCATGGCATGATCAGCCACGTGAGCAGTGCATGATAGCCACGTGATCAGTGCATGATCAGTCACGTGATCAGTGCATGATCAGTCACGTGATCAGTGCATGATCAGCCGTGATCAGTGCATGATCAGTCACGTGATCAGTGCATGATCAGCCACGTGATCAGTGCATGATCAGCCACGTGATCAGTGCATGATCAGCCACGTGATCAGTGCATGATAGCCACGTGATCAGTGCATGATCAGTCACGTGATCAGTGCATGATCAGTCACGTGATCAGTGCATGATCAGCCACGTGATCAGTGCATGATCAGCCACGTGATCAGTGCATGATCAGTCACGTGATCAGTGCATGATCAGCCACGTGATCAGTGCATGATAGCCACGTGATCAGTGCATGATCAGCCACGTGATCAGTGCATGATAGCCACGTGATCAGTGCATGATCAGCCACGTGATCAGTGCATGATATCCACGTGATCAGTGCATGACAGCCGCGTGATCAGTGCATGAGAGCCACGTGATCAGTGCATGATCAGTCACGTGATACATGTGTGATCAGCCACGTGATCAGTGCATGATGAGCCACGTGATCAGTGCAGGATCAATTACGTGATCAGTGCATGATCAGTCACGTGACCAGTACATGGTTGCTACGTGATCGTTGCATGATCAGCCACGTGAGCAGAGCATGATAGCCACGTGATCAGTGCATGATCAGTCACGTGATCAGTACATGATCAGTCACGTGAACAGTGCATGATCATTTACGTGATCTTTGCATGATCAGTCACGTGACCAGTATATGGTTGCTCGTGATCATTCCATGAGCCACGTGAGCAGTGCATGATAGCCACGTGATGTGTGCATGAGTTACGTGAGCAGAGTATGATCAGCCACGTGATCAGTGCATGAGTGCCACGTGATCAGTGCATGATATGTCACGTGACAGGTGTGTGATCAGCCACGTGAACAGTGCATGTTCAGCCACGTGATCAGTGCATGATAGCCACGTGATCAGTGCATGATCAGTTACGTGAGCAGTGTATGATCAGCCACGTGATCAGTGCATGGTCAGACACGTGAACAGTGTATGATCAGCCACGTGATCAGTGCATGATATCCAAGTGATCAGTGCATGATCATCACGTGATCAGTGTATGATCAGCCACGTGAACAGTGCATGCTCAGTCACGTGATCTGGGCCTGCTGAGCTGCGTGATTACTGTCTGCTCATCTGCTTGACAATTGCCAGCTGAGCTGCACGATTCCTGCCTGTCATCTGCTTGACAATTGCCAGCTGTGCTGCGTAATTCCTGCCTGCTCAGCTGCTTGATTATTGCCAGCTGAGCAGCATGATTCCTCACACCTGAGTTCCATGATTATTGCCTGCTGACTGTTTGATTCGTGCCTACTCAGCTCTTTGTTTATTGCCTCCAGAGGCACATGATCAGTGTATGATAGCAAACATGATCAGCGCATGATCAGTCACATGATCAGCGCCATTAAGTCACGTGATCACTACATGATAGTCATGTGATCAGTCCATGCTCAGTCACGGTATCAGTGCATGATCAGCCACGTGATCAGTGCATGATCTGTCACAAGATTAGTGTATGATCATCCACGTGATCAGTGCATGGGCAGTCATGTGATCAGTGCATGATATAGACGTGATCAGTGCATGATCAGTCTCGTGATCAGTGCATGATAGCCACGTGATCAGTGCATGATCAGTCACCTGATGGGTGTATGATCATTCACGTGACCTGTACATGGTAGCTACATGATCATTGCATGATCAGCCACGTGAGTAGTGCATGATAGCCACGTGATCACTGCATGATCAGTCACGTGATCAGTGCATGATCAGTCATGTGACCAGTACATGGTAGCTGCGTGATCATGGCATGATCAGCCACGTGAGCAGTGCATGATAGCCACGTGATCAGTGCATGATCAGACACGTGATCAGTGCATGATCAGTCACGTGATCAGTGCATGATCAGCCACGTGATCAGTGCATGATCAGGCACGTGATCAGTGCATGATCAGCCACGTGATCAGTGCATGATAGCCACGTGATCAGTGCATGATCAGTCACGTGATCAGTGCATGATCAGTCACGTGATCAGTGTATGATCAGCCACGTGATCAGTGCATGATCAGCCACGTGATCAGTGCATGATCAGCCACGTGATCAGTGCATGATAGCCACGTGATCAGTGCATGATCAGTCACGTGATCAGTGCATGATCAGCCACGTGATCAGTGCATGATCAGTCACGTGATCAGTGCATGATCAGTCACGTGATCAGTGCATGATAGCCACGTGATCAGTGCATGATCAGCCACGTGATCAGTGCATGATAGCCACGTGATCAGTGCATGATCAGTCACGTGATCAGTGCATGATCAGCCACGTGATCAGTGCATGATCAGCCACGTGATCAGTGCATGATCAGTCACGTGATCAGTGCATGATCAGTCACGTGATCAGTGCATGATCAGTCACGTGATCAGTGCATGATCAGCCACGTGATCAGTGCATGATCAGCCACGTGATCAGTGCATGATCAGCCACGTGATCAGTGCATGATCAGCCACGTGATCAGTGCATGATCAGTTACGTGAGCAGTGTATGATCAGCCACGTGATCAGTGCATGATCAGACACGTGATCAGTGTATGATCAGCCACGTGATCAGTGCATGATAGCCACGTGATCAGTGCATGATCAGTCACGTGATCAGTGTATGATCAGCCACGTGAACAGTGCATGCTCAGTCACGTGATCAGGGCCTGCTGAGCTGCGTGATTACTGTCTGCTCATCTGCTTGACAATTGCCAGCTGAGCTGCACGATTCCTGCCTGTCATCTGCTTGACAATTGCCAGCTGTGCTGCGTAATTCCTGCCTGCTCAGCTGCTTGATTATTGCCAGCTGAGCAGCATGATTCCTCACACCTGAGTTCCATGATTATTGCCTGCTGACTGTTTGATTCGTGCCTACTCAGCTCTTTGTTTATTGCCTCCAGAGGCACATGATCAGTGTATGATAGCAAACATGATCAGCGCATGATCAGTCACATGATCAGCGCCATTAAGTCACGTGATCAGTACATGATAGTCATGTGATCAGTCCATGCTCAGTCACGGTATCAGTGCATGATCAGCCACGTGATCAGTGCATGATAGCCACGTGATCAGTGCATGATCAGCCACGTGATCAGTGCATGATCAGCCACGTGATCAGTGCATGATTCCACGTGATCAGTGCATGATCAGTCACGTGATCAGTGCATGACCAGGCACGTGATCAGTGCATGATCAGCCACGTGATCAGTGCATGATAGCCACGTGATCAGTGCATGATCAGTCACGTGATCAGTGCATGATCAGTCACGTGACCAGTACATGGTAGCTACGTGATCATTGCATGATCAGCCACGTGATAGTGCATGATAGCCACGTGATCAGTGCATGATCAGTCACGTGATCAGTGCATGATCAGTCACGTGATCAGTGCATGATCAGGCACGTGATCAGTGCATGATCAGCCACGTGATCAGTGCATGATAGCCACGTGATCAGTGCATGATCAGTCACGTGATCAGTGCATGATCAGTCACGTGATCAGTGCATGATCAGCCACGTGATCAGTGCATGATCAATTACGTGATCAGTGCATGATCAGTCACGTGATCAGTGCATGGTAGCTGCGTGATCAGTGCATGATCAGCCACGTGATCAGTGCATGATAGTCACGTGATCAGTGCATGATCAGTCACGTGATCAGTGCATGATCAGCCACGTGATCAGTGCATGATCAGATACGTGATCAGTGCATGATCAGTCACGTGACCAGTGCATGGTAGCTACGTGATCAGTGCATGATCAGCCACGTGATCAGTGCATGATAGCCACGTGATCAGTGCATGATCAGTCACGTGATCAGTGCATGATCAGCCACGTGATCAGTGCATGATAGCCACGTGATCAGTGCATGATCAGCCACGTGATCAGTGCATGATCAGCCACGTGATCAGTGCATGATCAGTTACGTGAGCAGTGTATGATCAGCCACGTGATCAGTGCATGGTCAGACACGTGAACAGTGTATGATCAGCCACGTGATCAGTGCATGATATCCACGTGATCAGTGCATGATCAATCACGTGATCAGTGTATGATCAGCCACGTGAACAGTGCATGCTCAGTCACGTGATCAGGGCCTGCTGAGCTGCGTGATTACTGTCTGCTCATCTGCTTGACAATTGCCAGCTGAGCTGCACGATTCCTGCCTGTCATCTGCTTGACAATTGCCAGCTGTGCTGCGTAATTCCTGCCTGCTCAGCTGCTTGATTATTGCCAGCTGAGCAGCATGATTCCTCACACCTGAGTTCCATGATTATTGCCTGCTGACTGTTTGATTCGTGCCTACTCAGCTCTTTGTTTATTGCCTCCAGAGGCACATGATCAGTGTATGATAGCAAACATGATCAGCGCATGATCAGTCACATGATCAGCGCCATTAAGTCACGTGATCACTACATGATAGTCATGTGATCAGTCCATGCTCAGTCACGGTATCAGTGCATGATCAGCCACGTGATCAGTGCATGATCAGCCACGTGATCAGTGCATGATAGCCACGTGATCAGTGCATGATCAGTCACGTGATCAGTGCATGACAGCCACGTGATCAGTGCATGATCAGTCACGTGATCAGTGCATGATCAGTCACGTGATCAGTGCATGATCAGCCACGTGATCAGTGCATGATAGCCACGTGATCAGTGCATGATCAGTCACGTGATCAGTGCATGATCAGTCACGTGATCAGTGCATGATCAGCCACGTGATCAGTGCATGATAGCCACGTGATCAGTGCATGATCAGTCACGTGATCAGTGCATGATCAGTCACGTGATCAGTGCATGATCAGTCCACGTGATCAGTGCATGATCAGTCACGTGATCAGTGCATGATCAGTCACGTGACCAGTGCATGATAGCTACGTGATCAGTGCATGATCAGCCACGTGATCAGTGCATGATAGCCACGTGATCAGTGCATGATCAGTCACGTGATCAGTGCATGATCAGCCACGTGATCAGTGCATGATCAGCCACGTGATCAGTGCATGATCAGTCACGTGATCAGTGCATGATCAGTCACGTGATCAGTGCATGATCAGTCACGTGATCAGTGCATGATCAGCCACGTGATCAGTGCATGATCAGTTACGTGATCAGTGCATGATCAGTCACGTGATCAGTGCATGATAGCACGTGATCAGTGCATGATCAGCCACGTGATCAGTGCATGATAGCCACGTGATCAGTGCATGATAGCCACGTGATCAGTGCATGATCAGCCACGTGATCAGTGCATGATCAGCCACGTGATCAGTGCATGATCAGTTACGTGATCAGTGCATGATCAGCCACGTGATCAGTGCATGGTCAGACACGTGATCAGTGCATGATCAGCCACGTGATCAGTGCATGATATCCAAGTGATCAGTGCATGATCAATCACGTGATCAGTGTATGATCAGCCACGTGAACAGTGCATGCTCAGTCACGTGATCAGGGCCTGCTGAGCTGCGTGATTACTGTCTGCTCATCTGCTTGACAATTGCCAGCTGAGCTGCACGATTCCTGCCTGTCATCTGCTTGACAATTGCCAGCTGTGCTGCGTAATTCCTGCCTGCTCAGCTGCTTGATTATTGCCAGCTGAGCAGCATGATTCCTCACACCTGAGTTCCATGATTATTGCCTGCTGACTGTTTGATTCGTGCCTACTCAGCTCTTTGTTTATTGCCTCCAGAGGCACATGATCAGTGTATGATAGCAAACATGATCAGCGCATGATCAGTCACATGATCAGAGCCATTAAGTCACGTGATCACTACATGATAGTCATGTGATCAGTCCATGCTCAGTCACGTATCAGTGCATGATCAGCCACGTGATCAGTGCATGATAGCCACGTGATCAGTGCATGATAGCCACGTGATCAGTGCATGATCAGCCACGTGATCAGTGCATGATAGCACGTGATCAGTGCATGATTAGTCACGTGATCAGTGCATGACCAGGCACGTGATCAGTGGATGATCAGCCACGTGATCAGTGCATGATAGCCACGTGATCAGTGCATGATCAGTCACGTGATCAGTGCATGATCAGTCACGTGACAGTACATGGTAGCTACGTGATCATTGCATGATCAGCCACGTGATCAGTGCATGATAGCCACGTGATCAGTGCATGATCAGTCACGTGATCAGTGCATGATCAGTCATGTGATCAGTGCATGATCAGGCACGTGATCAGTGCATGATCAGCCACGTGATCAGTGCATGATAGCCACGTGATCAGTGCATGATCAGTCACGTGATCAGTGCATGATCAGTCACGTGATCAGTGCATGATCAGCCACGTGATCAGTGCATGATCACCACGTGATCAGTGCATGATCAGTCACGTGATCAGTACATGATAGCCACGTGATCAGTGCATGATCAGCCACGTGATCAGTGCATGATCAGTCACGTGATCAGTGCATGATCAGCCACGTGATCAGTGCATGATCAGTACGTGATCAGTGCATGATCAGTCACGTGATCAGTGCATGGTAGCGTGATCAGTGCATGATCAGCCACGTGATCAGTGCATGATAGCCACGTGATCAGTGCATGATCAGTCACGTGATCAGTGCATGATCAGCCACGTGATCAGTGCATGATCAGCCACGTGATCAGTGCATGATCAGTCACGTGATCAGTGCATGCAGCCACGTGATCAGTGCATGATCAGCCACGTGATCAGTGCATGATAGCCACGTGATCAGTGCATGATCAGTTACGTGAGCAGTGTGATCAGCCACGTGATCAGTGCATGGTCAGACACGTGATCAGTGTATGATCAGCCACGTGATCAGTGCATGATAGTCACGTGATCAGTGCATGATCATCACGTGATCAGTGTATGATCAGCCACGTGAACAGTGCATGCTCAGTCACGTGATCAGGGCCTGCTGAGCTGCGTGATTACTGTCTGCTCATCTGCTTGACAATTGCCAGCTGAGCTGCACGATTCCTGCCTGTCATCTGCTTGACAATTGCCAGCTGTGCTGCGTAATTCCTGCCTGCTCAGCTGCTTGATTATTGCCAGCTGAGCAGCATGATTCCTCACAGCTGAGTTCCATGATTATTGCCTGCTGACTGTTTGATTCGTGCCTACTCAGCTCTTTGTTTATTGCCTCCAGAGGCACATGATCAGTGTATGATAGCAAACATGATCAGTGCATGATCAGTCACATGATCAGAGCCATTAAGTCACGTGATCACTACATGATAGTCATGTGATCAGTCCATGCTCAGTCACGGTATCAGTGCATGATCAGCCACGTGATCAGTGCATGATCAGCACGTGATCAGTGCATGATAGCTATGATCAGTTCATGATTGTCACGTGATCAGTGCATGATCAGGCACGTGATCAGTGCATGATCAGCCACGTGATCAGTGCATGATCAGTCACGTGATCAGTGCATGATCAGTCACGTGACCAGCACATGGTAGCTACATGATCATTGCATGATCAGCCACGTGATAGTGCATGATAGCCACGTGATCAGTGCATGATCAGTCACGTGATCAGTGCATGATCAGCCACGTGATCAGTGCATGATCAGGCACGTGATCAGTGCATGATCAGCCACGTGATCAGTGCATGATAGCCACGTGATCAGTGCATGATCAGTCACGTGACAGTGTATGATCAGCCACGTGATCAGTGCATGATCAGCCACGTGATCAGTGCATGATAGCCACGTGATCAGTGCATGATCAGTTACGTGATCAGTGCATGATCAGCCACGTGATCAGTGCATGGTCAGACACGTGATCAGTGTATGATCAGTCACGTGATCAGTGCATGATAGCCACGTGATCAGTGCATGATCATCACGTGATCAGTGTGATCAGCCACGTGAACAGTGCATGCTCAGTCACGTGATCAGGGCCTGCTGAGCTGCGTGATTACTGTCTGCTCATCTGCTTGACAACTGCCAGCTGAGCTGCACGATTCCTGCCTGTCATCTGCTTGACAATTGCCAGCTGTGCTGCAGAATTCCTGCCTGCTCAGCTGCTTGATTATTGCCAGCTGAGCAGCATGATTCCTCACACCTGAGTTCCATGATTATTGCCTGCTGACTGTTTGATTCGTGCCTACTCAGCTCTTTGTTTATTGCCTCCAGAGGCACATGATCAGTGTATGATAGCAAACATGATCAGCGCATGATCAGTCACATGATCAGCGCCATTAAGTCACGTGATCACTACATGATAGTCATGTGATCAGTCCATGCTCAGTCACGGTATCAGTGCATGATCAGCCACGTGATCAGTGCATGATCAGTCACAAGATTAGTGCATGATCATCCACGTGATCAGTGCATGATCAGTCATGTGATCAGTGCATGATATAGGCGTGATCAGTGCATGATCAGTCACGTGATCAGTGCATGATCAGCCACGTGATCAGTGCATGATAGCCACGTGATCAGTGCATGATCAGTTACGTGATCAGTGCATGATCAGTCACGTGACAGTACATGGTAGCCACGTGATCATGCATGATCAGCCACGTGACAGTGCATGATAGCCACGTGATCAGTGCATGATCAGTCACGTGATCAGTGCATGATCAGTCACGTGATCAGTGCATGATCAGTTACGTGATCAGTGCATGATAGCCACGTGATCAGTGCATGATCAGCCACGTGATCAGTGCATGATCAGTCACGTGATCATGTGATCAGCCACGTGATCAGTGCATGATCAGCCACGTGATCAGTGCATGATCAGTCACGTGATCAGTGCATGATCAGTCACGTGATCAGTGCATGATAGCCACGTGATCAGTGCATGATCAGCCACGTGATCAGTGCATGATAGCCACGTGATCAGTGCATGATCAGTTACGTGAGGAGTGTATGATCAGCCACGTGATCAGTGCATGATCAGACACGTGATCAGTGCATGATCAGCCACGTGATCAGTGCATGATCCACGTGATCAGTGCATGATCATCACGTGATCAGTGTATGATCAGCCACGTGAACAGTGCATGCTCAGTCACGTGATCAGGGCCTGTTGAGCTGCGTGATTACTGTCTGCTCATCTGCTTGACAATTGCCAGCTGAGCTGCACGATTCCTGCCTGTCATCTGCTTGACAATTGCCAGCTGTGCTGCGTGATTCCTGCCTGCTCAGCTACTTGATTATTGCCAGCTGAGCAGCATGATTTCTCACAGCTGAGTTCCATGATTATTGCCTGCTGACTGTTTGATTCGTGCCTACTCAGCTCTTTGTTCATTGCCTCCAGAGGCACATTACCAGTGTATGATAGCAAACATGATCAGCGCATGATCAGTCACATGATCAGCGCCATTAAGTCACGTGATCACTACATGATAGTCATGTGATCAGTCCATGCTCAGTCACGGTATCAGTGCATGATCAGCCACGTGATCAGTGCATGATCAGCCACGTGATCAGTGCATGATCAGCCACGTGATCAGTGCATGACCAGTCACGTGATCAGTGCATGATCAGTCACGTGATCAGTGTATGATCAGCCCGTGATCAGTGCATGGCAGTCATGATCAGTGCATGATAGCCACGTGATCAGTGCATGATCAGTCACCTGATGGGTGTATGATCATTCACGTGACCAGTACATGGTAGCTACATGATCATTGCATGATCAGCCACGTGAGTAGTGCATGATAGCCACGTGATCAGTGCATGATCAGTCACGTGATCAGTGCATGATCAGTCATGTGACCAGTACATGGTAGCTGCGTGATCATGCATGATCAGCCACGTGATCAGTGCATGATCAGCCACGTGATCAGTGCATGATCAGCCACGTGATCAGTGCATGATCAGCCACGTGATCAGTGCATGATCAGCCACGTGATCAGTGCATGATCAGCACGTGATCAGTGCATGTCAGCTGTGATCAGTGCATGATAGCCACGTGATCAGTGCATGATCAGCCACGTGATCAGTGCATGATCAGTCACGTGATCAGTGCATGATCAGCCACGTGATCAGTGCATGATCAGCCACGTGATCAGTGCATGATCAGTCACGTGATCAGTGCATGATCAGTCACGTGATCAGTGCATGATCATCGTGATCCATGATCAGTCACGTGATCAGTATATGATTGCTACATGATCAGTGCATGATGAGCCACGTGATCAGTGCATGATAGCCACGTGATCAGTGCATGAGTCACGTGATCAGTGTATGATCAGCCACGTGATCAGTGCATGAGTCCGTGATCAGTGCATGATAGTCACGTGACAGTGTGTGATCAGCCACGTGATCAGTGCATGATCAGCCACGTGATCAGTGCATGATAGCCACGTGATCAGTGCATGATCAGTTACGTGAGCAGTGTATGATCAGCCACGTGATCAGTGCATGATAGCCACGTGATCAGTGCATGACAGCCACGTGATCAGTGCATGAGTGCCACGGGATCAGTGCATGATCAGTCACGTGATACATGTGTGATCAGCCACGTGATCAGTGCATGATGAGCCACGTGATCAGTGCAGGATCAATTACGTGATCAGTGCATGATCAGTCACGTGACCAGTACATGGTTGCTACGTGATCGTTGCATGATCAGCCACGTGAGCAGAGCATGATAGCCACGTGATCAGTGCATGATCAGTCACGTGATCAGTACATGATCAGTCACGTGAACAGCATGACATTTACGTGATCTTTATGATCAGTCACGTACCAGCATATGGTTGCTACGTGATCATTCCATGACGCAGCCACGTGAGCAGTGCATGATAGCCACGATGCATGGAGTTACGTGAGGCATGATCAGCCACGTGATCAGTGCATGAGTGCCACGTGATCAGTGCATGATATGTCACGCGACAGGTGTGTGATCAGCCACGTGAACAGTGCATGTTCAGCCACGTGATCAGTGCATGATAGCCACGTGATCAGTGCATGATCAGTTACGTGAGCAGTGTATGATCAGCCACGTGATCAGTGCATGGTCAGACACGTGAACAGTGTATGATCAGCCACGTGATCAGTGCATGATATCCAAGTGATCAGTGCATGATCATCACGTGATCAGTGTATGATCAGCCACGTGAACAGTGCATGCTCAGTCACGTGATCTGGGCCTGCTGAGCTGCGTGATTACTGTCTGCTCATCTGCTTGACAATTGCCAGCTGAGCTGCACGATTCCTGCCTGTCATCTGCTTGACAATTGCCAGCTGTGCTGCGTAATTCCTGCCTGCTCAGCTGCTTGATTATTGCCAGCTGAGCAGCATGATTCCTCACACCTGAGTTCCATGATTATTGCCTGCTGACTGTTTGATTCGTGCCTACTCAGCTCTTTGTTTATTGCCTCCAGAGGCACATGATCAGTGTATGATAGCAAACATGATCAGCGCATGATCAGTCACATGATCAGCGCCATTAAGTCACGTGATCACTACATGATAGTCATGTGATCAGTCCATGCTCAGTCACGGTATCAGTGCATGATCAGCCACGTGATCAGTGCATGATCTGTCACAAGATTAGTGTATGATCATCCACGTGATCAGTGCACGGGCAGTCATGTGATCAGTATGATATAGACGTGATCAGTGCATGATCAGTTCGTGATCAGTGCATGATAGCCACGTGATCAGTGCATGATCAGTCACCTGATGGGTGTATGATCATTCACGTGACTGTACATGGTAGCTACATGATCATTGCATGATCAGCCACGTGAGTAGTGCATGATAGCCACGTGATCACTGCATGATCAGTCACGTGATCAGTGCATGATCAGTCATGACCAGTACATGGTAGCTGCGTGATCATGGCATGATCAGCCACGTGAGCAGTGCATGATAGCCACGTGATCAGTGCATGATCAGACACGAGATCAGTGCATGATCAGTCACGGGATCAGTGCATGACCAGCCACGTGATCAGTGCATGACCAGCACGTGATCAGTGTATGTCCAGCAAGTGATCAGTGCATGATAGCCACGTGATCAGTGCATGATCAGTCAGGATCAGCATGATCAGTTATGTGATCAGTGGCGATCAGCCACGTGATCAGTGCATGATCAGCTGCACATGATCAGTATGCGATCAATTACGTGATCAGTGCATGATCAGTCATGCGACCAGTACATGCAGTAGCACGCGATCCATGATCAGTCACGTGATCAGTGCATGGATACACATGATCATGTGATGATCAGCCACGTGATCAGTGCATGATAGCCACGTGATCAGTGCATGAGCCACGTGATCAGTGCATGATCATCCACGTGATCAGTGCATGAGTTCCCATGATCAGTGCATGACAGTCACGTGATCAGTGTGATCAGCCACGTGATCAGTGCATGATCAGCCACGTGATCAGTGCATGATAGCCACGTGATCAGTGCATGATCAGTCACGTGATCAGTGCATGATCAGCCACGTGATCAGTGCATGATATCCACGTGACACCAGCATGACAGCCACGTGATCAGTGCATGAGAGCCACGTGATCAGTGCATGATCAGTCACGTGACATGTGTGATCAGCCACGTGATCAGTGCATGATGGTGCCGTGATCAGTGCAGGATCAGTTACGTGATCAGTGCATGATCAGTCACGTGACCAGTACATGGTTGCTACGTGATCGTGCATGATCAGCCACGTGAGCAGTGCATGATAGCCACGTGGTCAGTATGATCAGTCACACGTGATCAGTGCATGATGAAGTCACGTGAACAGTGCATGATCACTTACGATCAGTGCGTGATCAGTCACGTGATCAGTATATGGTCAGCCACGTGATCATTCCATGACAGCTCACGCGAGCAGTGCATGATAGCCACGTGATGTGTGCATGAGTCACGTGAGCAGAGTATGATCAGCCACGTGATCAGTGCATGAGTGCCACGTGATCAGTGCATGATCATGTCACGTGACAGGTGTGTGATCAGCCACGTGATCAGTGCATGTTCAGCCACGTGATCAGTGCATGATAGCCACGTGATCAGTGCATGATCAGTTACGTGAGCAGTGCATGATCAGCCACGTGATCAGTGCATGATCAGACACGTGATCAGTGCATGATCAGCCACGTGACAGTGCATGATCGTCACGTGATCAGTGCATGATCAGTCACGTGATCAGTGCATGATCAGCCACGCGATCAGTGCATGATCAGCCACGGATCAGTGCATGATCAGCCACGTGATCAGTGCATGATCAATTGATGCGTTTCCAGTATGATCAGCCACGTGATCAGTGCATGATAGTTACGTGATCATTGCATGATCAGCCACGCGATCAGTGCATGATGAGCCACGTGATCAGTGCATGATCAGCCACGTGATCAGTGCATGATCAGTTACGGGATCAGTGCATGATCAGCCACGTGATCAGTGCATGACAGCCACGTGATCAGTGCATGATAGTCACGTGATCAGTGCATGATCAGTCACGTGATAGTGCATGATCAGCCACATGATCAGTGCATGATCAGCCACGTGATCAGTGCATGATAAGCACGTGATCAGTGCATGACAGTCACGTGATCAGTGCATGATCAGTCACGTGATCATGCATGATCAGCCACGTGATCAGTGCATGATGAGCTACGTGATCAGTGCATGATCAATCACGTGATCAGTGCATGATCAGCCACGTGACCAGTGCATGGTTGCTACGTGATCATTGCATGATCAGCCACGTGAGTAGTGCATGATGCCACGTGATCAGTGCATGATCAGTCACGTGATCAGCGCATGATCAGTCACGTGAACAGTGCATGATCACGTGATCTTTGCATGATCAGTCACGTGACCAGTATATGGTTGCTACGCGATCATTCCATGACGAGCCACGTGAGCAGTGCATGATAGCCACGTGATGTGTTCATGAGTTACGTGAGCAGAGTATGACCAGCCACGTGATCAGTGCATGAGTGCCACGTGATCAGTGCATGATATGTCACGTGACAGTGTGTGATCAGCCACGTGAACAGTGCATGTTCAGCCACGTGATCAGTGCATGATAGCCACGTGATCAGTGCATGATCAGTTACGTGAGCAGTGTATGATCAGCCACGTGATCAGTGCATGGTCAGACACGTGAACAGTGTATGATCAGCCACGTGATCAGTGCATGATATCCATGATCAGTACATGATCAGTCACGTGATCAGTGTATGATCAGCCACGTGAACAGTGCATGCTCAGTCACGTGATCTGCCTGCTGAGCTGCGTGATTACTGTCTGCTCATCTGCTTGACAATTGCCAGCTGAGCTGCACGATTCCTGCCTGTCATCTGCTTGACAATTGCCAGCTGTGCTGCGTAATTCCTGCCTGCTCAGCTGCTTGATTATTGCCAGCTGAGCAGCATGATTCCTCACACCTGTGTTCCATGATTATTGCCTGCTGACTGTTTGATTCGTGTCTACTCAGCTCTTTGTTTATTGCCTCCAGAGGCACATGATCAGTGTATGATAGCAAACATGATCAGCGCATGATCAGTCACATGATCAGCGCCATTAAGTCACGTGATCACTACATGATAGTCATGTGATCAGTCCATGCTCAGTCACGGTTATCAGTGCATGATCAGCCACGTGATCAGTGCATGATCTGTCACAAGATTAGTGTATGATCATCCACGTGATCAGTGCACGGTCAGTCATGTGATCAGTGCATGATATAGACGTGAACAGTGCATGATCAGTCTCGTGATCAGTGCATGATAGCCACGTGATCAGTGCATGATCAGTCACCCGATGGGTGTATGATCATTCACGTGACTGTACATGGTAGCTACATGATCATTGCATGATCAGCCACGTGATAGTTCATGATAGCCACGTGATCACTGCATGATCAGTCACGTGATCAGTGCATGATCAGTCATGTGACCAGTACATGGTAGCGGCGTGATCATGGCATGATCAGCCACGTGAGCAGTGCATGATAGCCACGTGATCAGTGCATGATCAGACACGAGTTCAGTGCATGATCAGTCACGTGATCAGTGCATGATCAGCCACGTGATCAGTGCATGACCAGGCACGTGATCAGTGTATGTCCAGCCAAGTGATCAGTGCATGATAGCCACGTGATCAGTGCATGATCAGTCACGTGACAGTGCATGATCAGTTACGTGATCAGTGCATGATCAGCCACGTGATCAGTGCATGATCAGCCACATGATCAGTGTATGATCATCACGTGATCAGTGCATGATCAGTCACGTGACCAGTACATGGTAGCTACGTGATCATTGCCTGATCAGCCACATGATCAGTGCATGATAGCCACGTGATCAGTGCATGATCAGCCACGTGATCAGTGCATGATCAGTCATGTGATACGTGTGTGATCAGCCACGTGATCAGTGCATGATACCACGTGATCAGTGCATGACAGCCACGTGATCTGCATGAGAGCCACGGGATCAGTGCATGATCAGTCACGTGATACATGTGTGATCAGCCACGTGATCAGTGCATGATGAGCCAGCGTGATCAGTGCAGGATCAACGTGATCAGTGCATGATCAGTCACGTGACCAGTACATGGTTGCCACGTGATCGTTGCATGATCAGCCACGTGAGCAGAGCATGATAGCCACGTGATCAGTGCATGATCAGTCACGTGATCAGTACATGATCAGTCACGTAAACAGTGCATGATCATTTACGTGATCTTTGCATGATCAGTCACGTTACCAGTATATGGTTGCTACGTGATCATTCCATGACGAGCCACGTGAGCAGTGCATGATAGCCACGTGATGTGTGCATGAGTTACGTGAGCAGAGTATGATCAGCCACGTGATCAGTGCATGAGTGCCACGTGATCAGTGCATGATATGTCACGTGACAGGTGTGTGATCAGCCACGTGAACAGTGCATGTTCAGCCACGTGATCAGTGCATGATAGCCACGTGATCAGTGCATGATCAGTTACGTGAGCAGTGTATGATCAGCCACGTGATCAGTGCATGGTCAGACACGTGAACAGTGTATGATCAGCCACGTGATCAGTGCATGATATCCAAGTGATCAGTGCATGATCATCACGTGATCAGTGTATGATCAGCCACGTGAACAGTGCATGCTCAGTCACGTGATCTGGGCCTGCTGAGCTGCGTGATTACTGTCTGCTCATCTGCTTGACAATTGCCAGCTGAGCTGCACGATTCCTGCCTGTCATCTGCTTGACAATTGCCAGCTGTGCTGCGTAATTCCTGCCTGCTCAGCTGCTTGATTATTGCCAGCTGAGCAGCATGATTCCTCACACCTGAGTTCCATGATTATTGCCTGCTGACTGTTTGATCTGGTGCCTACTCAGCTCTTTGTTTATTGCCTCCAGAGGCACATGATCAGTGTATGATAGCAAACATGATCAGCGCATGATCAGTCACATGATCAGCGCCATAAGTCACGTGATCACTACATGATAGTCATGTGATCAGTCCATGCTCAGTCACGGTATCAGTGCATGATCAGCCACGTGATCAGTGCATGATCTGTCACAAGATTAGTGTATGATCATCCACGTGATCAGTGCACGGGCAGTCATGTGATCAGTGCATGATATAGACGTGATCAGTGCATGATCAGCCACGTGATCAGTGCATGATAGCCACGTGATCAGTGCATGATCAGTCACCTGATGGGTGTATGATCATTCACGTGACCAGTACATGGTAGCTACACGATCATTGCATGATCAGCCACGTGAGTAGTGCATGATAGCCACGTGATCACTGCATGATCAGTCACGTGATCAGTGCATGATCAGTCATGTGACCAGTGACATGGTAGCTGCGTGATCATGGCATGATCAGCCACGTGATCAGTGCATGATAGCCACGTGATCAGTGCATGATCAGACACGAGATCAGTGCATGATCAGTCACGTGATCAGTGCAGGATCAGACACGTGATCAGTGCATGATCAGCCACGTGATCAGTGCATGATCAGCCACGTGATCAGTGCATGATCAGGCACGTGATCAGTGTATGTCAGCCAAGTGATCAGTGCATGATAGCCACGTGATCAGTGCATGATCAGCCACGTGATCAGTGCATGATCAGTCACGTGATCAGTGCATGATCAGCCACGTGATCAGTGCATGATAGCCACATGATCAGTGCATGATCAATTACGTGATCAGTGCATGATCAGTTACGTGACCAGTACATGGTAGATGCGTGATCATTGCCTGATCAGCCACGTGATCAGTGCATGATCAGCCACGTGATCAGTGCATGATAGCTACGTGATCAGTGCATGATCAGTCATGTGACAGTGTGTGATCAGCCACGTGATCAGTGCATGATATCCACGTGATCAGTGCATGACAGCCACGTGATCAGTGCATGATAGCCACGTGATCAGTGCATGATCAGTCACGTGATACATGTGCATGATCAGCCACGTGATCAGTGCATGATGAGCCACGTGATCAGTGCAGGATCAATTACGTGATCAGTGCATGATCAGTCACGTGATCAGTACATGGTAGCCACGTGATCGTTGCATGATCAGCCACGTGATCAGAGCATGATAGCCACGTGGTCAGTGCATGATCAGTCACGTGATCAGTGCATGATCAGTCACGTGAACAGTGCATGATCAGTCACGTGATCTGTGCATGATCAGTCACGTTACGAGTATATGGTTGCTACGTGATCAGTGCATGACCAGCCACGTGATCAGTGCATGATAGCCACGTGATCTGTGCATGAGTTATGTGAGCAGAGTATGATCAGCCACGTGATCAGTGCATGAGTGCCACGTGATCAGTGCATGATCATTCACGTGATCAGTGTGTGATCAGCCACGTGATCAGTGCATGATCAGCCATGATCAGTGCATGATAGCCACGCAATGATCAGTGCATGATCAGTTGCGTGATCAGTGCATGATCAGCCACGTGATCAGTGCATGATCAGCCACGTGATCAGTGCATGATCAGTCACAAGATTAGTGCATGATCATCCACGTGATCAGTGCACGGGCAGTCATGTGATCAGTGCATGATATAGATGAACAGTGCGTGCCATCAGTCACGTGATCAGTGCATGATAGCCACGTGATCAGTGCATGATCAGTCACGTGATGGGTGTATGATCATTCACGTGACCTGTACATGGTAGCTACATGATCATTGCATGATCAGCCACGTGAGTAGTTCATGATAGCAACGTGATCACTGCATGATCAGTCACGTGATCAGTGCATGATCAGTCATGTGACCAGTACATGGTAGCTGCGTGATCATGGCATGCTCAGCCACGTGAGCAGTGCATGATAGCCACGTGATCAGTGCATGATCAGTCACGAGATCAGTGCATGATCAGTCACGTGATCAGTGCATGATCAGCCACGTGATCAGTGCATGACCAGGCACGTGATCAGTGTATGTCCAGCCAAGTGATCAGTGCATGATAGCCACGTGATCAGTGCATGATCAGTCACGTGATCAGTGCATGATCAGTTATGTGATCAGTGCATGATCAGCCACGTGATCAGTGCATGATCAGCCACATGATCAGTGCATGATCAATTACGTGCTCAGTGCATGATCAGTCACGTGACCAGTACATGGTAGCTACGTGATCATTGCCTGATCAGCCACGTGATCAGTGCATGATAGCCACGTGATCAGTGCATGATAGCCACGTGATCAGTGCATGATCAGTCACGTGATACGTGTGTGATCAGCCACGTGATCAGTGCATGATATCCACGTGATCAGTGCATGACAGCCACGTGATCAGTGCATGAGAGCCACGGGATCAGTGCATGATCAGTCACGTGATACATGTGTGATCAGCCACGTGATCAGTGCATGATGAGCCACGTGATCAGTGCAGGATCAATTACGTGATCAGTGCATGATCAGTCACGTGACCAGTACATGGTTGCTACGTGATCGTTGCATGATCAGCCACGTGAGCAGAGCATGATAGCCACGTGGTCAGTGCATGATCAGTCACGCGATCAGTACATGATCAGTCACGTGAAGAGTGCATGATCACTGACGTGATCTTTGCATGATCAGTCACGTTACCAGTATATGGTTGCTACGTGATCATTCCATGACGAGCCACGTGAGCAGTGCATGATAGCCACGTGATGTGAGCATGAGTTACGTGAGCAGAGTATGATCAGCCACGTGATCAGTGCATGAGTGCCACGTGAACAGTGCATGATATGTCACGTGACAGGTGAGTGATCAGCCACGTGAACAGTGCATGATCAGCCACGTGATCAGTGCATGATAGCCACGTGATCAGTGCATGATCATCACGTGATCAGTGTATGATCAGCCACGTGAACAGTGCATGCTCAGTCACGTGATCTGGGCCTGCTGAGCTGCGTGATTACTGTCTGCTCATCTGCTTGACAATTGCCAGCTGAGCTGCACGATTCCTGCCTGTCATCTGCTTGACAATTGCCAGCTGTGCTGTAATTCCTGCCTGCTCAGCTGCTTGATTATTGCCAGCTGAGCAGCATGATTCCTCACACCTGTGTTCCATGATTATTGCCTGCTGACTGTTTGATTCGTGCCTACTCAGCTCTTTGTTTATTGCCTCCAGAGGCACATGATCAGTGTATGATAGCAAACATGATCAGCGCATGATCAGTCACATGATCAGTGCCATTGTCACGTGATCACTACATGATAGTCATGTGATCAGTCCATGCTCAGTCACGGTATCAGTGCATGATCAGCCACGTGATCAGTGCATGATCTGTCACAAGATTAGTGTATGATCATCCACGTGATCAGTGCACGGGCAGTCATGTGATCAGTGCATGATATAGACGTGAACAGTGCATGATCAGTCTCGTGATCAGTGCATGATAGCCACGTGATCAGTGCATGATCAGTCACCTGATGGGTGTATGATCATTCACGTGACCTGTACATGGTAGCTACATGATCATTGCATGATCAGCCACGTGAGTAGTGCATGATAGCCACGTGATCACTGCATGATCAGTCACGTGATCAGTGCATGATCAGTCATGTGATCAGTACATGGTAGCTGCGTGATCATGGCATGATCAGCCACGTGAGCAGTGCATGATAGCCACGTGATCAGTGCATGATCAGACACGAGATCAGTGCATGATCAGTCACGTGATCAGTGCATGATCATCATCGATCAGTGCATGATCAGCCACGTGATCAGTGCATGATCAGTCACGTGATCAGTGCATGATCAGACACGAGATCAGTGCATGATCAGTCACGTGATCAGTGCATGATCAGCCACGCGGATCAGTGCATGACAGGCACGTGATCAGTGTATGTCCAGCCAAGTGATCAGTGCATGATAGCCACGTGATCAGTGCATGATCAGTCACGCGGATCAGTGCATGATCAGTTACGTGATCAGTGTGTGATCAGCCACGTGATCAGTGCATGATCAGCCACATGATCAGTGCATGATCAATTACGTGATCAGTGCATGATCAGTTACGTGACCAGTACATGGTAGCTACGCGATCATTGCCTGATCAGCCACGTGATCAGTGCATGATAGCCACGTGATCAGTGCATGATAGCCACGTGATCAGTGCATGATCAGTCATGTGATACGTGTGTGATCAGCCACGTGATCAGTGCATGATATCCACGTGATCAGTGCATGACAGCCACGTGATCAGTGCATGACAGCCACGGGATCAGTGCATGATCAGTCACGTGATACATGTGTGATCAGCCACGTGATCAGTGCATGATGAGCCACGTGATCAGTGCAGGATCAATTACGTGATCAGTGCATGATCAGTCACGTGACCAGTACATGGTTGCTACGTGATCATTGCATGATCAGCCACGTGAGCAGAGCATGATAGCCACGTGGTCAGTGCATGATCAGTCACGTGATCAGTACATGATCAGTCACGTGAACAGTGCATGATCATTTACGTGATCTTTGCATGATCAGTCACGTTACTCAGTATATGGTTGCTACGTGATCATTCCATGACGAGCCACGTGAGCAGTGCATGATAGCCACGTGAGGTGCATGAGTTACGTGAGCAGAGTATGATCAGCCACGTGATCAGTGCATGAGTGCCACGTGATCAGTGCATGATATGTCACGTGACAGGTGTGTGATCAGCCACGTGAACAGTGCATGTTCAGCCACGTGATCAGTGCATGATAGCCACGTGATCAGTGCATGATCAGTTACGTGATCAGTGCATGATCAGCCACGTGATCAGTGCATGGTCAGACACGTGATCAGTGCATGATCAGCCACGTGATCAGTGCATGATAGCCACGTGATCAGTGCATGATCATCACGTGATCAGTGTATGATCAGCCACGCGAACAGTGCATGCTCAGTCACGTGATCTGGGCCTGCTGAGCTGCGTGATTACTGTCTGCTCATCTGCTTGACAATTGCCAGCTGAGCTGCACGATTCCTGCCTGTCATCTGCTTGACAATTGCCAGCTGTGCTGCGTAATTCCTGCCTGCTCAGCTGCTTGATTATTGCCAGCTGAGCAGCATGATTCCTCACACCTGAGTTCCAATGATTATTGCCTGCTGACTGTTTGATTCGTGCCTACTCAGCTCTTTGTTTATTGCCTCCAGAGGCACATGATCAGTGTATGATAGCAAACATGATCAGCGCATGATCAGTCACATGATCAGCGCCATTAAGTCACGTGATCACTACATGATAGTCATGTGATCAGTCCATGCTCAGTCACGGTATCAGTGCATGATAAGCCACGTGATCAGTGCATGATCTGTCACAAGATTAGTGTATGATCATCCACGTGATCAGTGCACGGGCAGTCATGTGATCATGCATGATATAGACGTGAACAGTGCATGATCAGTCTCGTGATCAGTGCATGATAGCCACGTGATCAGTGCATGATCAGTCACCTGATGGGTGCATGATCATTCACGTGACCTGTACATGGTAGCTAGCATGATCATTGCATGATCAGCCACGTGAGTAGTTCATGATAGCCACGTGATCACTGCATGATCAGTCACGTGATCAGTGCATGATCAGTCACGTGACCAGTGCAACATTAGCTGCGTGATCATGGCATGATCAGCCACGTGAGCAGTGCATGATAGCCACGTGATCAGTGCATGATCAGTCACGAGATCAGTGCATGATCAGTCACGTGATCAGTGCATGATCAGTTACGTGATCAGTGCATGATCAGGCACGTGATCAGTATATGTCCAGCCAAGTGATCAGTCCATGATAGCCACGTGATCAGTGCATGATCAGTCACGTGATCAGTGCATGATCAGTTACGTGATCAGTGTATGATCAGCCACGTGATCAGTGCATGATCAGCCACATGATCAGTGCATGATCAATTACGTGATCAGTGCATGATCAGTCACGTGATCAGTACATGGTAGCCACGTGATCATTGCCTGATCAGCCACATGATCAGTGCATGATAGCCACGTGATCAGTGCATGATAGCCACGTGATCAGTGCATGATCAGTCATGTGATACGTGTGCGATCAGCCACGTGATCAGTGCATGATAGCCACGTGATCAGTGCATGACAGCCACGTGATCAGTGCATGAGAGCCACGTGATCAGTGCATGATCAGTCACGTGATACATGTGTGATCAGCCACGTGATCAGTGCATGATGAGCCACGTGATCAGTGCAGGATCAATTACGTGATCAGTGCATGATCAGTCACGTGGACCAGTACATGGTTGCTACGTGATCGCTGCATGATCAGCCACGTGAGCAGAGCATGATAGCCACGTGATCAGTGCATGATCAGTCACGTGATCAGTACATGATCAGTCACGCGAACAGTGCATGATCATTTACGTGATCTTTGCATGATCAGTCACGTTACCAGTATATGGTTGCTACGTGATCATTCCATGACAGCCACGTGAGCAGTGCATGATAGCCACGTGATGTGTGCATGAGTTACGTGAGCAGAGTATGATCAGCCACGTGATCAGTGCATGAGTGCCACGTGATCAGTGCATGATATGTCACGGGACAGGTGTGTGATCAGCCACGTGAACAGTGCATGTTCAGCCACGTGATCAGTGCATGATAGCCACGTGATCAGTGCATGATCAGTTACGTGAGCAGTGTATGATCAGCCACGTGATCAGTGCATGGTCAGACACGTGAACAGTGTATGATCAGCCACGTGATCAGTGCATGATATCCAAGTGATCAGTGCATGATCATCACGTGATCAGTGTATGATCAGCCACGTGAACAGTGCATGCTCAGTCACGTGATCTGGGCCTGCTGAGCTGCGTGATTACTGTCTGCTCATCTGCTTGACAATTGCCAGCTGAGCTGCACGATTCCTGCCTGTCATCTGCTTGACAATTGCCAGCTGTGCTGCGTAATTCCTGCCTGCTCAGCTGCTTGATTATTGCCAGCTGAGCAGCATGATTCCTCACAGCTGAGTTCCATGATTATTGCCTGCTGACTGTTTGATCCGTCCTACTCAGCTCTTTGTTTATTGCCTCCAGAGGCACATGATCAGTGTATGATAGCAAACATGATCAGCGCATGATCAGTCACATGATCAGCGCCATTAAGTCACGTGATCACTACATGATAGTCATGTGATCAGTCCATGCTCAGTCACGGTATCAGTGCATGATCAGCCACGTGATCAGTGCATGATCTGTCACAAGATTAGTGTATGATCATCCACGTGATCAGTGCACGGGCAGTCATGTGATCAGTGCATGATATAGACGTGAACAGTGCATGACCAGTCTCGTGATCGTGCATGATAGCCACGTGATCAGTGCATGATCAGTCACCTGATGGGTGTATGATCATTCACGTGACCTGTACATGGTAGCTACATGATCATTGCATGATCAGCCACGTGAGTAGTTCATGATAGCCACGTGATCACTGCATGATCAGTCACGTGATCAGTGCATGATCAGTCATGTGACCAGTACATGGTAGCCGTGATCATGGCATGATCAGCCACGTGAGCAGTGCATGATAGCCACGTGATCAGTGCATGATCAGACACGTGATCAGTGTATGATCAGCCAACGTGATCAGTGCATGAGTGCCACGTGATCAGTGCATGATCATGTCACGTGACAGTGTGATCAGTTACGTGATCAGTGCATGATCAGTCACGTGATCAGTGCATGATAGAACATGGATCAGTGCATGATCAGTTACGTGAGCAGTGCATGATCAGCCACT